>NC_086318.1:249505379-249585379 GCF_036172605.1 Pelobates fuscus
TGAAAGAAATGAGAAAGAGCTTTAATGTAATGGTTTATGTGAGCAAATCAAAACTGAAAACAGCTCATGAAAAAAATTATTATTATACTTACATCAAGCTGCTCTTTGGTGGGTTCTGGGGAACGATCAGGGATGGGTAGTCCTGGTGGGTCATCAAATGGGTCATCGAGTATTACAGTGTGAGTTATTCTGCAATTGAAAAAATAAAACCAACACTAACTCTGTATGTTATAAAACAGATTTGATTTGTTGAGCAATATTAAATCATATAAATAATAAGCATGTTAAATGTCAAGTGTATAAAGAACTAATCTAACTTTTATCCATAAGAGAAGTTTTTGTGAACGTGAAGAAGCCAATCCAAAACAGAGGGAAGCAATGAGAAAGAAAAAAAAAAAAAAAAAACTAAGTAGTTTTCTAGTTTTTCTTAGAACAAGCAACAATATGTACAGATAGGATTTATTAAGCCCCGTAAAGAGAGTGAATTCACGTTCACAGAGCATGGTCCAAGTTGCAGCTATGAAAGTAGATGTCAAAGTTGCCCTTGATGTTGAAAGGAGCTTACAGTAGGTCAGGGCTCAACAAATGTCAGGGCTCAACAAATATCAGGTGCCAGGGTCTGAGTTTTCAGAGGTAGAAAAAGAGGATCTAGGCACTCCAAGTATCTTCAAATGTATTTATTGTGACAAGTAAGGCACTGCAATGTTTCGACCACTGAAAGGGTCTTTGTGATGCTTGACAAATAAACTTTCAGGGGTGAAAACGTAGCGGTGTCTAACTTGATCCAAAAAATACATTTGAAGATACTTTGAGTGCCTGGATGCTCTTTCTACCACTGATATTTACTCCCTGGGGCTGGTGCTGGCCCTTGGTCCAGTTTAGCACCCAGATCTTAGCATGATGGGAGTACAGTTCGTTTTTTTTCCTCTTTTAGCAAAAAGTGTCTGAGATTTGTCAGTCTGTTCCGCGGCGAAGTAGAATGGAGCCAGTCGGCTGAGGGGCAGTGGTGGTGGCCAGCTGAGGGAGCTGAAATCTTCCAGGTCTTCTTGCTCCGCTCCCTGACGCATCCTGCTATGATACCTGGTGCTGGGATATGAAATCACTCTGGCACAGGCATTAATAAACGGCACGCAAGGGTGCAGATCAGGAAGAGCTTTAAGAGCTCAGAAGCCACACTAGATTCTGGACCCCAGGGAACTGATCCACTCCAGCTATGCCAAAGGTGTAAAAAAAATTATAAATAAAAAAACCTTGGTAAACAAATTAATAATTTGTGAGGGAATGAGATTTTGTGTATGTCTGACTGTTAGGGAGTGTATGTGCCTGTATGACTGTCAGTGAGTGTGTGTGTCTGTCTTTCAGTGAGTGTGTGTGTCTGTCTTTCAGTGAGTGAGTCTGTACATCTGTGTCAGTGAGCGTGTGCCTGTGTGTCTCTCCTCCTCTCTGAAAAGGCAGTGTTTACACTGAAGAGCCTGCTGGGGCAGGCTTTATACACAAGATCCACTATATTAAGCTGTAGTGGTTCTGGTGACTATAGTGTCCCTTTAAGAATTGTATTTTTGTTGTTGAAAATAATGCTTTGTTAAAAAATTGGATCCTCCGGAGGGGGCGGAGCCAAGCAGCCGAGCTGAACAGCCGCATGACAAAAGAGCTCCAGCATTTTCGGGCCCAAATTCATCTTTTGCACACAATTAACCCCGCTTTGGGCTCCCCTCAGGGTCCAAGGGTGATAATACAACAGGATGGGGCGCAAGACCAAGAAAATAAAACCCCAAAAACCGAGGCAGGGGCCTAATATTGCGGATCTCCTGCAACAGACACGCGAAACCGCTAGGCCCAAGAATCGACTTATCAGACGATTTCTCTTCAGGGGACGAAGCGGCGGACTTAACACCCATGCAAAGACCTACACTAGCCGCCCAAAAGACGGATGCATCACCGGTAACTACGGAGGTACTCAAGGCGCTCCTCGCGGACCTCCAAGAGAACATCCACGCAGACGTAGCCTCACTCCGCAACGACATACACGGCCTGACAGGCCGAATGGGAGTACTGGAGACTGCCTCCAACTTCTGCTCAGACCAACTTGCCTCACTACAACAAGAGGTCCAAGGATTTCAGAAACAGAACGAAGAACATGAACGGCGTTTCACGGCATTGGAGGATGCACGCCGGGCTAACAACATCAAGGTACGGGGCATCCCGGAGAATACTCCACAGGCCGAAATACCGCACCTCCTGAGGTGCCTACTAGTGGCCCTACTATCACCACGACAGGCAAAAGAACTCACCGTGGACGGTTTCTTCCGGGCACCAAAGCCGGCATCGGCACCAGCGGCAGTGCCACGGGACCTGATCGTGCGGTTCCAGCAATATTCAGCCAAAACCGCTGTCCTGGCAGCGACCAGAAACTGCTCCCCCTACAAATTTGAAACAATGGAACTATCTTTTTACACAGACCTCACAGGGGGCACTTTGGCATGGAGAAGGTCGCTCAGACCACTCACGACACTGCAGAAACGTGGACTAAAATATAAATGGCACCAGACCCGCAAATTGATGATCCCACACGAAGATACCACACACGAAGTGCGAGACCTCCGGGAAGCCAAAGCAGTACTGCCCACACTGGGATTCCCTCAGGACTCTCTGAATTGAGCTGAGACTCAGGGAACAACCAAGCCGGCACACAGGTGGAACCCCGAAAGAGTGACACCCTTCGTCCCTCGCGGACCCACGGCTGACCTGATCGGGAATGTGACTACCTGAAACATGTCGGACACTGAACCGCGATATGCTGGACTCAATTGTTCAATCGTTAAATATTCCTACCTGTTACACAGCCACGATTAAGTTATTAGGCTGCTAAAGTTAATCGCCTGTTGGCCACACTCCTTTAACAGGAAGGTCTATCGACAACATTGCTTCCCCCCCGCCAGACACCAGCCTAGCATACCTATCGAGCATAACCTTGCCATAGCCGGGCGTAATTATTACCAGATATAGGCATAACTCGCCCTACAAGAAAAGTCCTGGTGGCACTTCAACGGTGAATAAACGCCAGTAACGCTCACTAAGATAGCTATACCAACCAGGATGAAACACTAAATTGTGTGACTATCCCCAGTAGGGCCTTAGTACTTCGTTATTTTATTTTATTTTTAGTTCACCAGGGAACAATAAAAGTGATCACAAAATTTGCATATGTACACTTCCGAAAACAGCGTAACCACGCACAGAATATAACCTCAAACGTTCCCTACAAGCCTTCTAGCATGTCACTCTCCTGAAAAATGTATGATAATGCATGCCTAGACCAGAATTAATCTTTTAGTCTTCTCTATATAAAACAAAAAATGTGCCTAGCTTATAAAACCACATGTTTACAATCCTATGTTTTATGATCTGTGTGTGACAACCGTTGTGGTAATGCACACTTGAATGTTATCCTCATGCACAACCTAAATAAAGAATTGAAAAAAAAAAAAAATTGGATCCTAACTTTTTTTAGTTGGCCTCTAGATTTCAAGCAAATTTGTCAAGCCCTACAGAATGGTCTTGTGAAGCACAACCTAAAGAATAATTACAGGTATCTAGAAATTATAGCAATATCATGACTTACAAAACAATTCCGTTGAATGCAATTTTACATAATTCTCTTAACATCTAAAGAATGGAACATGAACTTCAGCAGAGAATATGATTTTTGCCAAATATTGGTAAGCGGATATCATTTAGTTAGCAGGAGAGGAAACTTTAGAAAGAAAATCAGGAAGTAATCTGAGAACTACTTTTGCTACTGGAAAATAAAACCTAAGGAAGATGGGCTAAGCTAATCTGCCAAAGGGAAAGGCAAACATTGGGCATTTTCAGTAGTAGTTGTTGCAGAGATGTCACAAAAAAGCAGGAAGTGACTCAGCCAGTCATGATGATCACATTCTCTAACACTGCTGACTTTATGTTGATACGATACTTAAAAATCCTTCTATTCGCTCTTTGACACCCAAGCACGTGCCCGCCATGCGCGCCCCCGCTCTAAGGAGTATGCTGTACCGTCTGGGCATTCTGTACCTCACTGTGAGAGCTGCCAAATATATGGCGACCGCAAGCACAGCTGGCCTGCAGCCCGGAGGGGACTCCTATTACTTTGCCTATGTGAGTAACCTGTTAAAAGAGCGGATTCTCCTGGACAACCCGTCTGCATCCTTTCACACCATAGCCTTACTAAAGAATTTCAAGCTTGCTTTTGGCACCTCTGAAGGAAACATGAATTCCAGGTGGCACGGAGGAGTGGCAACTGTGGTGGAGAGTGAAGGAGATGAAGTCTGGTGTGTTGTATGGAAAATGGGCATTTATTCTTTGAACTCTTTGGACATACAGGAAGGTGTTCACAAGGGCATTTATGAACCAATTGAGATTAAAGTCCAGACAGCGGGAGGAGATCTCATCTGCCGGTGCTACCAAATGAATAAATGTGTTTACGGACTCACGTCCCCCCAGTACAAACAGGTCATGTGCATGGGTGCAAAGCAGAACGACTTACCACTTCAATATCAGAAGATGTTGGAAGATATACAAACAAACGATTATTCAGGTCCAATCCCAATCATGGACAGATTAATGGATGCAATCAGAAATATACACAATGATGAATAATTAGGGTTTGCATTCAATTTAAGCAGGCATGCTTAGTTCCCCTCTGAACAGATTTAGTATTGAAACTTTTACATAAAATATGTATATTTCTAAATCCAATTGTAGGCTTCTAGTCACAAACAAAGGGAAAATTATTTAAATCAGACGTTTTTAATTTATAGTTAATTCAAACACTCATATATATATATAATAATCTACTGTATCTATATGCTTATATTTTAACTTTGTCTCTTATTTTATTTAACCATTTGAGTGCTAGGGAAGATTATTTTTTTTCACAGCTGGCTAAACAGTAAGAAGCATATTGCTATCTTGTAATTTAAATACTAGAACTCCCATACTTAAAATATATATATTTATACTCTTGATTATATATATATATATATATAAAAAATAGAAAAAAATAGAAAAAAATCCCAAGCACTCACGCTTTGTGGTTCCTCATATGCCGGGTGCCAAAGCCTGGACTCCAAAGATACATAGAATGCCAAATAATAGCTGCTCACCGGTCTTGTTAAAATCCAAAAGTTTTATTAAATCATATTAAAATCTGTGACCAACGTTTCGGTCCCCGCTCGGGACCTTCCTCAGGGTCAGACAAAAATGATAGGACAACACACAATACTTGCAATGTATGTCAATATATAGCCATAACAATAATTAAAAGTGACTCACCCAGGTGCATGGTGTCCTCGGCGTTTCCGCCGTGTATACTTCCGGGTGTGCGCATTAGGTGTAAGCCCTGCTCCGCCCCTTATCCCACGTGTTAAGGGAAACTACTAACCAGTAGATAGGGGGTGCGGCATATCAACCGCGTCTATGGCGACGGCTATGCTTCCGGGTGTGCGCGAGCACTCATTCCGGCATCCCACTATCAAGGGTACACGTGACTGGTGCCGCACGAATCACGGCCAATGGGGCGTTGCTAGGCAATGTAATATGAGCAAACCACTATATACATATACAGGAAACTCCATGTGTGAGTTATTATAGTGAATATGTGTAGATGAAGTACTAATATATATACACTATGACATAAGGTGTATAGGATAACCTTATCAAATGAAGGTTTTTATCTTATAGGAACGTGTGACATATGTAAAGTGCCACTAAGAGCACATATGAACGACGTGAAAGGAGAAAGTGCTGTGGGAGGTACTACACTAGATAGTACTAAAGTGATACCGTGCCTGTAAATAAAGTGCAAAAAGTGATGCAAAAGAACATATAAACTGTTATGCAGTACACAAGTGAAAAAAAATTACAACACTTAGTATCATGGCCATAAGAATAGCATATTAGTGATGCCATTTAAAAGAAAATATATGTCTATAAGCCCCTGTATGGGGTAATAGCCTATATGTCAAAGTAAAGATAAAATACAATAGTATAAAATCATACTGGTACTAGTAGGGGGGACTAGATAAATGAATAATACGGGATGTTTTCATTTAAACCCCTAGGTGCTACCGTATCTAACTGGTATATCCAGAATGCTTCTTTCTGGAGCAGCATTTTGCCTCTATTTCCACCCCTCTTAGAAGGGGGGATGTGGTCTATGCCCACGAACTTGAGGGAGGATAGGGGGTGTCCTTTATCCAAAAAATGTTTGGCCACGGGTTTATCGGATAGTCCATCCCTGTAGGCCAACCTAATACTGGAACGGTGGCCCCTTATGCGTTCACATAGTTGTGTCTCAGTTTTTCCCACGTAGTATAGACCACATGGGCACATCAGTTTGTATACAACATGAGTCGTTTTACAGGTAATGGTGTGCTTAATATCGTAAACTCTATTGGTGTGTGGATGGTTAAATTTTTTAGATGGAATCATGTGTCCACATGTCACACAGCCAAGGCAACGGATGCATCCTCGTATGTTGCTCTTGGCTGTCTTAGAGTAGCTGGCGACTGGATCCGTGTGCACCAATATGTCTCATAGGTTTCTGTTGCGTCTATTGCAGATCATCGGTGGTTCTTTGAACATCTTCGGGAGCAAGTCGTCAGTAGCCACCATCTTCCAATTTTCTTTAATAACTGTTGCAATCTGATGTGAAGAGTTGTGAAACGTCATGGGGAACACCATCCTCTGTGTGGGTTGTACCACGATGATCTGCTATAGACGCAACAAGACCGGTGAGCAGCTATTATTTGGCATTCTATAAATATATATATATATATATATATATAAAATATTACTCCTCTTTAATCAGTTTTTAATGCACAAATCTTGAGAGTGGAGCTGCAAAAAGTCCAATGGGAACCTGTATAGAGGAGGACCTCTTGTCTGTTGTGTATTCCTGCTAATGAACAGGTTAGCACATAGCGGTTTGTACTGACCCTGTATATATTTTTATAGTGGTACCATATCCCATCTGAGATGTCTTTTTTTCTATAAAAAAAAAAAAAAATTCCAGTTTTTCCTTATAGATAAATGTTTTCTATCTCCATTTTTTGTTTTGTAGCTGGCCTCTGCACTTTTTCTAGTTCTGCAATATCTTTCTTAAAAACTGGTGCTTAAAACTGAATAACATGGGGTGCGGGGCCAGGCCGCCATGCCGACTGGTCGCACGATAGTGCAGCTCCTGCAATATTTCCCAGGTTTAACACAAAAACTCGACTTTATACTTACCTGGCAACGACCAGCAACGGCAAATCAGCGCAAGCGGTCACCCTGGTTCCGAGGAGAGGCTTGCTGTGAAGTTCTAGTCCCTTGGAGGGGCGCTCTCCGTCTTCCACGATGGAGGCCGCTCGGGCGGTGAGTGAGGTGGACGGCCGCTGCCCAGCTATCCTGCCCACCAGCGGTGTGAGCGAAGCACAGAACTAGGAGGGTCTGGCCCTGTTTCCCCCCCCCCCCCCCCCTTTGGGCCGGTGGGGGTGATCCCGGTCCCCACCCTGGGCCTGCCAGCGCGCAGAAGTTCCGGCGCTCCAGGCTACGGCAGAGCTACCTATACACGCGGAGGCCGCAGCCAAAAATGGCGGAGACCGCATGGCGAGCCACCCAAGAATGAAGGAAGGCGGACACACCCGCCACAAACATTCAGCGAGCCGATACGGGAGGCAAGAAAACTAGCAAGTACCTGATCAGACCCATTCTGGGACCAGCCAAACCGGGACGAGGAAACCGGGGCCACGTTGAACCACCGAAGGCAGCAACTTAAGCGGCTGGCAGAGGTCGGCACCTACGAGCTACCACTAAAGCACGACCAAATACACAAATGGAATGTGCACCTGTGGGACGGGACCCCGGCGACAAAATCGTACAAGCTGATCCTCTCAGATAGCCGCTCAGAAACAGAGATCCATAGACTGACAGCCCGCGGCGTCGAGAACTCACTGGGGAGACACTATGGCGGTGGCACTGGACTGAATCACAGGCACAACAGCGGGAATATTACCCTGCCACACAACCGGACCGCAACCGACACGACAGTCCCCGGGTTCTTGCCCCTCTGCCGACATTATATCACCTAGGTGGATCTCATGCCATACAGCCCTGGACTTTCATCTTGCTGGTTTAGGGTGGGCCTGGGGCGGAAAACCTTACACATGTTTGATGCTCACATTTTTGTTTCATTAATTTAAGCGGACAGCTCTAGAGGCAGCATGATAGCACTTTTGTTTAGTCACCTAGGAGACTGCAATCAGAACCTAGATATGTTATCACAGCATGTAAACCATAGAAACTACAGAGCTAGCCAGAATCTAGACTACTAAATAATGTGACAAATAAGCTACTACTGAATAACAAATAAGCTTCTACTAAATACTACTACTAAATAATGTGACATGTAACCGTATCCATGCATGTTTAGTGAATACGCTACACGTAATAGACGCTACATCAAGAATAACAATGTTGAACGCAAACTAACCATAAAATTGTGCACGTACTAACATACCCCTTGTTAAGCATGTTTATGACAAAGCTTGGGGAGTGCCGTTGGGGTACCCCATGCGTGTTGTTCCTGCAATTGCACTGCAAAAATAAAGAATAAAAAAAAAAAAAAAAAACTGAATAACATATTCAAGTTGGGGTCTTACCATTGATTTGAAAAGTTCCAAAAAACCCTTTTTATACACAAAAGCACCTTACTAGCTTTTGCAATGGCAGACCAGCATTGTATACTATTGCCTAGTTTGTGATCTATAATTGTTCCCAAGTTCTTTTCATTTATTGATATCATTAACTCTAACCCATTTAATGTATATGTGGACTTGCAGGTTCCTTATTCCAAAATGCATGACTACATTTATCTGTATTAAATCTCATCAGCCACTTGCCTGCCAAGTACCCCAATTTATCTAAATCCCTCTGTAGAAAAGTTATCATGTTCAGACTGTATTTCTACCTACTTTTGTCTCATCTGCAAACACAGATACATTACTTCCAATGTCCACCTCAAGATCATGTATAAAAGATTAAAGACAAGTGGATCCAGGACAGAACACTGAGCCACTCCATATACCACTTTTTTTCCAATTTAAAAATGTTCCAACTACAACTACTCTCTGCACGCTATCTTAAAGCCGGTATTTTATCCAAGAACACGATTTTTCGTATAAATCAATTCCAGTTTTACTAGTGACCGTTTGTGTGGAACTGCCTTAGCAAATTCAAGTAGACCACATCTACTGGAACACCCTGTAGATATTCTAAGATTAAAGTTATCGCTCACAAATCTTTTGGTCACTAGCTAGTTTATGGATTGAGGGAAAAAAAAAAGGATGTGATAAAAATAAATAAAATTGTTTAAAATGATAGAGCACTTTAAAACTGCCTGTACTCTGCATTGACCAATTTAACATGTTCAGCACCTATCAAGCATGTGCTTGAAATACAGTTACTAATCACTGCGGGTTGGAATACAGGGCAAATTTCTACTCACCAAGTATGTGTTTTTCTACACAAGGAGCATGCAGTATACCTGATATCTTGATAAGGAACAAAATCTTTGTCCACAAATGCCTCGTTGATTTTTTTCACTACATCCATTCCTTCCGATATTTCACCAAACACTGTGTGCACACCATCTAGGTAATCCAGATTTTCTGCAGTGGTAATAAGAAACTATATAGAAAAGTATAATAAAATGTGAGAATGTGACTTGAGTGTTTCAAAAAAAAGACCACAAAAGTAAAGTAGTATTGAAGCAATTCACTTTTATAAACCCTCTTCCTCACTGCGTTGTACACCCTTTTTCTCCTACCCCAAGTAAACCTGTGTACTAGCTGTTCTTATGTTGCTTTAAAAAGAGCACTGTCACTTCACATTTTCCCCCACCCGCCGCTCATGGTCTTTCAGCCTTTTAGTAGATAGCTCCCTAATACCGTGGGAATTCGGGAGCTATTTACTAAGCAGCTGCGGCACGAATAGGGTCGGTTCATTCATTCATTTCAATGAAATTCAGATCCAAACAAAAAGTACCGAATTACGTCCTAACACGTACTGACAAACTGTACTCATTCTGTTAGGACCAAACCTGATAGTTTCACCGCATGAACGGCCAAACAGGAACAGATCATGAGAGAGGACGAGAAGGGGAAGTGATTGGGGAAAGGCAAGTTCAACATGACAGTGCCCCTTTAATTCATTGTTTGTAATGTGTGGAGATCCTGGCCAATTTTACCTGGTAGGGTTAAACTATTCTGAAATGGTATATGTGACTGAGCTCCCATACTCAGACCAAGTACCTCTGCCAAATTAGCTTTTTAGCTGCTATCAGGGATTCTAAGACGCTTCAGCCCCAGTCGCCAGAGCTTCTGCCAGCATGGACCAGAATAATCCAACCAGGACACACTCAGCTTTATTTTTACTCCGGACTAGCCCAAATGTACATTTTATCAAAACTTACAGTGACAAAGTCAATTTAATACAAATAACCTAATCATATGGGGAAACATACAGGAACTTATAATAACACAATAACAATCATAAAGAAGTGGAGAAGACAAATTAATACAAAATATATACCCTGCCTGAAGAAATACTATGCAAATCTACTTGAATATGCAAATTAGCTAGCGTTGCTATTCAGGTACTGCATATAGCGGTTTCAAGATCCTCACAACAAACAGATAGCGTTGTGTTTAAATCCATAGCCAAATCCATCTAGTTATACACACCCTGCACCTATAATAAGCACAGGGTTACTAAAACATAAGAATAATTCAGGGATCAACATAAAGTGTCCATCTCCTGCTCCCAGTGATGGTGATGACCATCACAGTGCCCTAAAGTCCTCTCAACACACAACAGAGCCTTTCCACACAGCCTCTCTTCATCCTCCTCTAGTGATAGACTTATTCATTTACAGTACAAACAGCTATGCCATCTATTAAAGGGCAATTATTTTTTTACTGAAGGCTAGTGATGATATGATTTCATTTATTATCACATGGTAGTTTGGCTCCGTTTTAAATCATAATGATAACAAATCACCCAAATGGCCCTGATCAAAGGTCTACATACCTTTGAATGTTTGGTCTTGTTACATACACAGGTTAAAATGTCAATTAAAGGTTAATTTTCCACACCTGTGGCTTTTTAAATAGCAATTATGGCTCTGTGTATAAATAGTCAATGAGTTTGTTAGTTCTCACTTAGATGCACTGAGCAGGCTAGAAACTGAGCCACGGTGAGGAGAAAAGGAAAAGTAATGGAATTTTATAAAGATGAAAAAGGATATAAAAAGATATCCAAAGCCTTGACAATGCCAGTCAGTACTGTTCAATCACTTATTAAGAAGTGGGAAATTTTGGTATTTCTTGATACCAAGCCAAGGTCAGGTAGATCAAGAGAGATTTTCGCCACAACTACCAGAAGAATTGTTCGGGATACAAAGAAAAATCCACAGGTAACCTCAGGATAAATACAGTCTGCTCTGGAAAAAGA
The DNA here is from genome assembly GCF_036172605.1 of Pelobates fuscus. Classification (NCBI taxonomy): domain Eukaryota; kingdom Metazoa; phylum Chordata; class Amphibia; order Anura; family Pelobatidae; genus Pelobates; species Pelobates fuscus. Next base: position 249,516,930 of record NC_086318.1, read on the forward strand.
CGGCGTGGTTGTTTCAAGGAGCACAATACAACCATACTTGAACAAAAATTAGCTGCATGGTCAAGTTGCCAGAAAGAAGCCATTACTGTCACAAAATGCCACAAAAAAAGCCCAGCTGCAACATGCCCAACAACACCTTGACACACCTCACAGCTTCTGGCACACTGTAATTTGGAGTGTGGAGACCAAATTAGACCTTTATGGTCACAACCATAAGTGCTATGTTTGGAAAGCGGTCAACGAGGCCTATAGTGAAAAGAATACCATCCCCACTGTGAAGCATGGCAGTGGCTCACTGATGTTTTGGGGGGATGGGGCGTGAGCTCTAAAGGCAACTTAACACTTGCAGAGGATCAATTAATCAAGAGCATTTGATTATCAGTACCTGTCTGCTACTTAGACTCTTAATTCCTATGTAAACGTGGAAGAAATAAGGGTGTAGTTTTTCTCATATGGCTTCTCCATTTTGGCTCTTTTTGTTAAATAAATCATGACACTATGTAATATGTCACGTGTTGTTCATCTGAGGTTGTATTTACCTATTTTAAGACCTGCTAAAGAGCAGACAATTGTTATGTCCATATATTTAAAACCAGATAATTAATTCAAAGACGGTGTACTTTATTTGTCCCATGATGGTACCTCCTAATTTAGCATTGAAAAAGTGGGCCCAGCATAGCATGCAAATTAATCAAAAATAAATCTATTAAGATTTAAAAAAAAAAAAAAAATCTATCAATACATTTTTTTTTTGTTTTGTTTTGTTTTTTTAATCAGAACATCATTGAAATTAAATCACTACGGTCTCTGGATTTCTTCATTTAAAGAACAAAACAATTGTTATCTAACAACGTGCCTCTTATGACTTTCTGGTAATTTATCCTTTGCTTAGTTTTGGACATCTACTATGCCACGTTTATGATAGTATTGGTAATTTGACAAAACATTTATAATGTAATAATATGATGCTCCTTCTCAACCCATGGCACTTAAACAGGTAAGCCAAAACTATTTCTAATCACATAAATTGCTTATACAAGCTTATTAAATTTAATCAGGTCTGCTATAAGTAAACCAAAATGAATAAATATAAAATACGACTTACCTGTGACCCATGTTGTCCGTTACCATTGTTCACCATTGACACAGTTCCTGCCTTCTTATGTTTTATCCTTGGTACTTTTTCAGACTCAAAATATTGGGCCTGATCTCCATAGAGTGCACTAAGAGGAAAGGAATTATTTAAAGAAATGAAGAGCTAGAGAGGAAGAAATATTTTGTCATTTGTTTGCACATTTTCATTATATTATAATAAATAAAATATATATATATATATATATATATATATATATATATATATATATATATATATATATATATATAATATATATATAAACACCAATCTGCATTACATTTCTTTTTTTAGGATCTGCTGTAATACTCAAATATGGGGTTTTGTACAATACAGTGTGCATTTTGTCGATTAACAATTTTGGTCTACTAAAAGTTTTGTGATTTAGTCAACTAAAACAATTCAGATGACTAAATATGACAAACTAAAATGGCTTTTTAGTCAAAAGACTAACTAAAACTAAATAGTTAGTAGTAAATCATTTATGTAGGTTTAAAAGCCAACCATGACCTCTGAAAAAAACTTTCTGGTGATATTGAGATCCAACTGCACAAGATTTTCTGATTCTGCTTTCAAGAACCAGTCATCCAGGTAAGGAACTATTGTCACACCTCTTAGACGCAAGTTTTCTGCTAGAGGAGCCAGGATCGTTGTAAAGATACGAGGGGCTGATGATAGGCCGAACAGCCTTGAACTGAAAATGAAGAATCTTTCTTTTCCCCTAGTATTGCAAACCTTAGGAAAATATTGATATTGGAACATGGAGGCAGGCATCCTTCAAGTCTAACTTTGCCAAGAATTCCCCTTTCTGCAGAATGTGTGTGACTGACAAAATATTTTCCATACGGAACCTCTGATAAGGGATGCATGCGTTGACATCTTTGAGGTATAGGATAGGACGGAAGGATTTGTCTGGTTTCTGAACTAAAAACACGTGAGCGTAAACCCTGTGGAACTCTTGGCATTTGGGAACTTTTTCTATAATGCCCTTGCATAGAAGAAGCAGGGCTTCGGATTTCTTTTTGATGGATACTTTGAGAAGAGAAAACATGAGTTTGGCACTGTTGAAAAACGTGTCCTGTATCCCTCTGATATGGTCTTTATTAACCAATTGTCTGATCTCGTCTCCTTCCACTTCTGAGAAAAGAACCCAAGACGACCTCCCACTCTTTTGGCGTCAATATATCTTCTTTTTGTCTTTGTAATTGAGATCCCTGAATCTGGTGTCTATTTTGCTTGCAAAATTTCAGAAATGTTTCATGGTAGTGAAAGGAACGCTGTCCAGTGATTAGAAATCTTTTATTGGCTTAAGATCCTGAATATAATAATCTGGAAACCCGAGGTAATGCCTTTTTGGTTTCAGACATATATGTTTAATCATTTCTTCCAGAGGAGTGCCAAATAATTTGTTCATCTCTAAACGGAGTTCACATAAAGCAGATTTTGAAGCAGAGTCCGCAGTCCACGTTCTGAGCCATAAGGCTATTCTGGCCACCGAGGATAAACCCATTATCCGAGCCAATAATCGAGGCATCTCTGAGACATCCAATAGAAATTTATTAGAAAGTTTCAGAAGAAACAGATGGGTCTCTCTCTGATTTTCCCATAAGGAATTCTTCTAAGGTTTGTAACCACATGCCCTGGGCTTTTTAGAACTGCTGAACATGCGATTCCAGCGATGTCTCGGCCAGCTTGTCCATGGGATCTTTTAAACCAGAAACCTCACCAATTGGGATTGTGGTTTTCTTTGATAATTGTGCCACCTGGATATCGACTTTAGGAAGTGATTCCCACTTTTCCTCTGTCTGTAGTTTAAACAGTTGTTTGAAGTGCTTAGAAATTAAAGCACGTCTTTCTGGGTTTTTCCACTCCCTCTGCAGTAGTTCCATAACCCTTGAGTGCATAGGGAAACCTTTTACCTTACCCTTGGTAGGTTCATTTTCCTGAACAACCGCCAATACTGCCCTGATAAATTTCTTCAATTCCTCTGGTGCAAATCCCTCATCCACACTTTAGGTCAGACTGGAAACTTCCGAAAGGGAAGAAGATGAACATTCACCTGAAGAGAGCTCAGATAGGGATGGGGATCTTTCTCTCCTTCGTTTCTTTACCTGACTATCTTGAATATTAACATACTGCTGTCTTTTTAAATTGCATCTTTAAATGACTCGAAGGTCTGAGATAAATTCTCCTAAAACTAGCACAGGAACGAGGTAATTTCCTTTTGCTTGGATTTTTCCAGCAATTCTGATTGATTACAGATCTTTATTCTACACACTTCAGGTGGAGGGACCGCACATTCTGAGCAATACAAATATTTTGTTTTGCTCGTGGCCTTTTTAGGGATAGGAGCTGACATCTTATCTTTCTCAGCTTTATCCGGTGAAGCAGGACTGGACATATTCTGTAGACAAAAGAGAAGAAACCCCCCCCCCCACAAATTTTCTAAAATTATGAGGCATGCGATAAAGGTTACGTTTTGCAAGGGAGATTTAAAGTAAATTCCGACCTCAAAAACCTCATTGCCGTGTGTGGCGAAACCAACCTCGCCACTGGGCCCTGGAGAAGCCTGTTTGCCCGCCTCCTACCTGCTGACTATGGCCCCTGGATTATTTGGGGCATATTGTATTTTATATGGCGGCTACTGGCCCTTTAAGCACAGTGAATGGTATTTTATTGTACTGCTGCTGGCCCTTTAAGAACTGTCTGGGGACATATTGAGACTTTGCTGAACAATGCCCCTTTAAGACTATGTCCCCAGACCTGTAAAATAACTTGTTCCTGGCTTTCCCCCACTTACTGGCCCTTTAAGCACAGTGAATGGTATTTTATTGTACTGCTGCTGGCCCTTTAAGAACGGTCTGGGGACATATTGAGACTTTGCTGAACAATGCCCCTTTAAGACTATGTCCCCAGACCTGTAAAATAACTTGTTCCTGGCTTTCCCCCACTTGGTTCAGTAAATAGGGCTTACTGAACCAAGTACCACACAGGCAGACCACCCAGAAGCTAAAGTATGCAGGCAATTTACCTCCCAGGCTGTGAAGTTACTGCAGGTTAATTGCACGTGGCGGCGGCCATCTTTGTTCAGTCGAATGCGGTCAGCGGTGTATGCTAAAGATTCTGTGGAACTGAAATCGGCTACACATTTTGCCGAACACCGCTGACCCTTACCTTCTTCCATACTGAACTTGCAGCTCCAGAGACTAAGTCCCGTTCGAAATGTCGTTTTTCGGCATGAAATTGACCGACCGCACAGCCCAAATCTATGGAACTGTTTTGGACGGGAAAATGTGCTTGCGGTCGGTCATAAAGGGACCTCCAGCTAACTTTTGATCCACTGGAGGGATTTGGCTGATTTTTGGAAGGGTGTATGTTTAAAGTGTGCTGATTCTAAATATGTGGTTTTTGGATGTATGGATTTAAAGTTATAGCACATGTTTAAAAACTGTAGTTTTCCTGGCTGTATAATTATGTTAACTGGTTATCTGAGGGGAGGGGATGTGTGGGTTGTACCATGTATGGGATTGGTTATTCTATGCCTCCCCCTGGGTGTGGCCTGTAAGTGTACAAGTGTAATAAAAGCCAGGCTGGATGAGCCAGTCCAGAGTTCCTGTTTAACCCTCAAAGTGATGTGTCGTCTCATTATTGGGGGAAGGATTTATTGCATGCTGTTCCAGTTGACTGCTAGGAGTACAAGCCTATTCGTATGGTTCCTATTCAATGGTCTACAGCATTCATATGCTTGGGAGAATTTAAAAGGTTTCTCGGATTCGGTGATTGTGGTGTCGGCTAGAGTGCTTGGAGGCCTCAGGAAGCGCTAGGAGCATCCATTAACGGAGGTACCCAGTCGGGGTGCCAGGCGATCCGTTACACCGTGTAGGAGGGCTGGTGACACAGAGTACCTATTCTGGCAACCAGTGGTGAGGTCCTGCAAAGCTTTTAATTTGGAATTTAGCACCAAATTTACAAACTTCCGATCTGCGCAGGCACAGTAGCGTGATCGGAAGTTCAGTGGGGCGCAAATGCCTCCTGGGCGTGCGTTCCCCTGCTGTGCGCTTGCGTCCATCCTGCAATGTGGGAGGCCCGCCCGAGACCTCCCAGGATCTGGTCACATAGGCCAGCTACTAGTTGCATTCTGTAATGCAATAGAACAGAAGCCTCTGCTGCTCAGCTCCCACCTGGGGAGCTTTCCGGCATTCACCTTTCCGGCCAGCAGCCTGTGCTGACTGCACCAATATTCTTTTCACCTATGCCTGGAGGTACAGGGGTTATAATGGAATTAGCAGACGGGATCTCAAATATTTAAATTTTGGCGGAGCTTCTTGTCCACTGGAGAACATGCAACCACTTGTTTCCGTACTGCCACTATACTGGAGGAAAATGTGTTATCCAGTGTGTTCATGGAACTAAAGATATTTTCTTTAGAAAGCTTGCATGGAGAGAGTTGATAACATTCAATGTAATATACTCTTTTTGATGATAAGTAGGACACATGTCCCAAGTGTAGCACAGCGTTTCCCAAACTGTGTGGAGCCACAAAAGGCTTCCCCCCAGTGGGGCATGTCCTAGCAGCGCATTGGAGGTGGACGAGTGAGTGGGGAGCTCTGCCGATCGGCGGTATTTACAGCGTGATACACAGCTGACACTATCGCCAAACAGCATACCTACTTGGGCGAAGAGTTGCTGCACCCGATGGCGACTAAATCACTTAAAGCAGAAAACACTGCATTCTTATCTTTCCTTGGACCACGGAGACCAAGATGGCGCAGACAGGCCTCACTCCCCGGCATACAGCTCCTACGCAGGTGATAGCCGTCAAGGCTTTTCATGACCCCAAGCCCAGCGACTGATGCATCAATGAGATTACTCATGCAGGGCCTATAGTGGTCCTTTAAGGACAGAGCAAAATGTACACGTTTTGATCAAAATAAAACGTAAACAAAAATTGGAATTTGGGGACTATATGTCTGTTCAACCGCAATTCACCTCTTTTATATTAAGTGCACCCACAAAAATGAAACACAAGCCTTATATTTGACTCTGTAGCTTTTGAAAACACCATAAAACCTGTACATGAGGGGTACTGTTATACTCCGCAGACTTTGATGAATACAAATATTAGTGTTTCAAAACCATAAAACGTATCAAAATAATTATATCGTCAGTGCCGTTTGTGTGTGAAAAATGAAAAAAACGTCACTTTCACTGATGATATCATCGTTGTAATACATTTTACTGTTTTTGAACACTAATATTTGTGTTCAGCAAAGTCTCCCGAGTAAAACAGTACCCCCCATGTACAGGTTTTATGGTGTCTTGGAAAGTTACAGGGTTAAATATGGTGCTAGCAAATTAAATTCTCTGGACTTTCTGCTTGGGTTATCAGGCAGGTCCCTTAATTGTAATTAATAAAATTACTTTATTAGGTAAAAGTATTGCATAAATATATACGTAGAATTAAAATTAAATATATATATATATAAAAATGTATTATCATTTATACATAGTGATATATACATATATTTATGTATATAGATATATATTATTTCATTCTAAGTGTAGTTTGATATCAATATATATATTAATATCAAAATACAGTTAGAACCAAAATTAATATCACTCTATGGGCATTTTGAATATATATATATATATATATATATATATATATATATATACACACACACACACACACACTTAGATTATATATATATATATATATATATATATATATATATATATATATATATATATATATATGAATGATCTAAGTATCTATATGTTTTATTTTACACTGTGTTTTAACTTTATTTAAATTTATTTCAGGCAGCAGGGGGACTACCTACTTCTAGGCACTCCCCCTGCTGGCACTGCTATGGACGGCTATTATGTCCATGTGATCGTGAGATCCTCGCGATCACATGGCCCAGGAGAGCAGGTTCAGATGCAGGGGTACTGCCTAGGATGCCAGGCAAGTTAATTTTATTTATTTTTTAATACAATGTTAAACAAAAATCTGCACACCAGTCAAGCCATAAGAATTTCTTTTCCCACAGAAATCCCAAATCTGCAATCTGCAGTGATGTTACAACCGCAAAGGGTTCTAGATGGGCATATGCAAATTAGTTTAACAAAGAATCACATTTTTGCCTCATTCCATTTTAACCCCTTAAAACCGGAGGGCGTACTATTACGCCCTATTCTAAGCGACTCTAAACGCCGCAGGGCGTAATAGTACGCCCGTTTTTTTTTTTACTTACCCGGTCGCTGGCGATCGCGGTTGGGGGACTCCCGGGAACCCCCCGCGGCACTTCGATCTTCTTGCAGCCCCCCTCGGCCATGTGAGTGTGAGGTGCTTGCGAGTAGGGATCGACCGATATTGATTTTTTTAGAGCCGATACGGATACCGATATCCTGTGAACTTTCAGGCCGATAGCCGATATTCTGTACATTTACCATTTTGGAAAATAAAAAACTATTTCTAAAGGTAAATGCACAAAATATACATGCCACGTGTAGTGGATGCAGTGTGTTTAGACAGGGGAGCTGTGTATGTGTGTGTAGTGGATGCAGTGTTTGTGCAGTGTGTGTGTTTGTATAGGGTGTGTGTATATAATGCAGTGTGTGTTTGTATAGGGTGTGTGTATATAATGCAGTGTGTGTTTGTATAGTGTGTGTGTATATAATTCAGTGTTTGTATAGTGTGTGTGTGTATATAATGCAGTGTGTTTGTGTAGTGTGCATTATATATACACACACTATACAAACACACTGCATTATATATACACACACTATACAAACACACTGAATTATATACACAGTGTGTTTGTGTAGTGTATGTGTATAATAATAGTGTGTGTGTGAGGGGGCATTTTTTATTAAAAACATTTTTTTTTTTAATTTTTATATTAAATATTTTTTTTTTTTTATATATTTAATTATGATTATTATTTATTTTTTGTTGTCCCCCCTCCCTGCTTGTTGCCTTGCCAGGGAGGGGGGATATGTTAATCCCTGGTGGTCCAGTGGCATTGGCTTAGCTGGGGGAGGGGAGGGAAGTGAGGTGGGCAGCAAGCGTTTACTCACCTCCCAGCAGCTCCTCCAGCTCCCCAGTGTAAATCTCGCGAGACCCGCGGCCTTCAGAGCCTGGCGGTCCTGGGAGGTATTATCGGCAATATCGGTATCCCTATTGGCAGATACCGATATTGCCGAAAATACCGAATATCGGACGATTATATTGGTAAAACCGATTATCGGTCGATCCCTACTTGCGAGGACCTCAAATCACATGGCCGGGTTAGCTGCCTGGTACAGTGCCAGCAGGGGGACTGCCTGTAATGACAGTTAGTCCCCCTGCTGGCTGAATTCAAATAAAATAAAGTTAAAATAAGTGTTTAAAAAATAAATAAATATATATATATATATATATATATATATATATATATATATACACACATATACATATACACACACACACACACATATACTGTCTAGGTGTATTTTAGTATTAAATATATATATATCAAATTACACGTAGACTGATACTGATTAAATATATATATATATATATATATATATATAATTATTGTTATATATAATATAAAAAAATAAATATGTAAATACGTAAAAAAATTAAATTAAAAAAATAATAAAACAATATATAGGTGTGTTATTTCGTTCTAACTGTATTGCGATTAGTATATATATTTATATCAAAATACACGTAGAACAAAATATATATATCTATATACCTATATATATATAAAAATATTTTTTACAAAAAATGTATAGATATATATATATATACACACACACACACACACACATTAATTATATATATATATATATATATATATATATATATATATATATATATATATATATATATATATGTCATATTTTTACATAATTAGGTATCTTAATTAATTACAATTAGCGGGACCTGGCTGACAACCCGTGCCGAAAGTATAGGAATTTAATTTGCTAGCACTATATTTAACCCTATAACTTTCCAAGACACCATAAAACCTGTACATGAGGGGTACTGTTTTACTCGGGAGACTTTGCTGAACACAAATATTAGTGTTTCAAAACAGTAAAATGTAATACAACGATGATATCGCCAGTAAAAGTGACGTTTTTTGCACAAACAGCACTTACACGGACAATATTATTGCTGTGATACTTTTTACTGTTTTGAAACACAAATATTTGTGTTCAGCGAAGTCTCCCGAGTACAACAGTACCCCTCATGTACAGGTTTTATGGGGTTTTCAAAAGTTACAGCGTCAAATATAAGGCTTGTTTCATTTTTTTCACATTAAAATTTGCCAGATTGGTTACGTTGCCTTTGAGACCCTATGGTAGCCCAAGAATGATAATTACCCCTATGATGGCATACTATTTGCAATAGTAGACAACCCAAGGTATTGCAAATGGGGTATGTCCAGTCTTTTTTAGTAGCCATTTGGTCACAAACACTGGCCAAAATTGGCATTTTTGCAATTTTCACACACAAATACTAATGCCAACTTTGACCAGTATTTGTGACCAAATGGCTACTAAAAAAGACTGGACATACCCCATTTGCAATACCTTGGGTTGTCTACTATTGCAAATGGTATGCCATTATGGGTGTAAATTTTATTCCTGAGCTACTATACAGTCTCAAAGGCAACGTAACCAATCTGGCGAATTTCAATTTCAAATGTATCGTGCTATATTTGACCTTGTAACTTCCCAAAACACCATAAAACCTGTACATAGGGGGTACTGTTTTACACGTGAGACTTTGCTGAATACAAATATCTGTATTTTATCACAGTAAAAGCAAACAGTATTATGACATTGACAGTTAAAATGTCATGTAGAACTAAAAAAATAACATTTCTTATTTTCTCCCATTTTTTCATATTAAATTAAATTATCATAGCTAAATATTTGATATTAAATGAAAGCCCTGTTTCCCCTGAATAAAATGATATATAATAAGGGGGGGTGCATTTAATATGAAAGAGGTGAATAACGGTTGGACAGACATATAGTGCAAATGCCAAGTTTTGTTTACGTTTTTTGTTCACAACGTGTACATTTGGCTCAGTCCTTAAGGGGTTAAACATGGATTCCTTTTGATCTGTGTTTGCAGTATACAACTGCTTGGAACACAATTTAGGAAACGATGCAAAACCAGTGAACCACTCATGAACAGCTGTTTCGTTGTTAATGCAACTCATCAGCATGAGGTTGGTTACTGGTTTGCTTATTGAGGCTTGGTAGTGCTTGGGAAGCAAAATCCAAATAGGTTATGAGAAATAAAAAAATAATGAATATTTCATATGCTAACCCTGTTGATTGATAATGTTTGGGACTAACAGTCCCATCACTCTGACAGAGTTTGAAATTGCGATACTATACCATATTTTGTTCAGTGTTATTGAAAACTATTTACCATCATCTGTGTTTACACCTATTGACAAAAATAAATATAATTTTGATAAAAAGTTGTGATATTAATGTATGAATATTAAATTCGAACAACGTGCTCTAGGTCTAGGAGTTAATAGTGAGTAACTTCGCTTTTAAGTAATTATTGGGAATAGCACCAATAAAATATCAATTTCTGATAGTTTAATAAAAGATTATTAATTTGAATAATTTTTATAAAAATATTTTTAATAAAAATTAATAATAATTAATCCCCATAAATATTCTCATGATACTGTACAACTAATGGACAATGAAATTATGGACAACTAATGGACAATGAAATTGTCATGAGCCAAAGAAATATGGCATGGAGAAGATGGCGGAGATAAGGGTTAATCCAACCACCATTACAACTTCCACTTTTAGAAGTGGTCATGGTGGCAAGAGTCTATATGTGCAGCGTTCCTGCTTGAAAACATAGCACATTCTAAGATATTTTAACTTTAATGCCGGGGGCAAGTCACACCCCCAGGCACACGTTACTTATGCAGACTAGAACTCTTCTTGGCTCTCTCAGGTAAATTATGTGCATATTTTAGGTCTGTCATCCCTTGCAAGGGGAAGTGTTTGTCTTCCCACTTCCCTTTATCAGGGTTGGAGTAGCCCTCTAAGGTAAGTCTTCCCCTGTCTGCTCTCAACCTGGCCAGCACCATGCAAACAGACATGTCACCTTAAGGGGGTCATTGCTTGCAAAAAAAAAAATCAAAAAAAAAAGTGTAATCACTTTATTGGCAAATCACACTTTAGTAACAAATACTGATAGTTTGAAAATCATAGGTCATATGCCATAACAAAAGTTGAAAAAGCTATCAATACATACAAGGTATTTTTTTCTGTTACCAACATGTGTCTCACAATAGCTAAATAAAATGAAAACCATAAGAACCATACCTAAAAACCGAAGATCCTCCTCGTCCTGTGCCCAACGGATCACCAGTCTGTATAATAAAGTCTCTCTAAACAAAAAAAAACAAAAAAACAGAAATTTTACTTAATCGCAAATTATTTTTTCCTTAGTAAAGCGACATTACAGGAGTTATGTTCTACCTTATGTTCTACCTTCAGGTGGACGAGTAGTCTATAATACCCCCCCCCCCCCCCATCATATCTTAGTCTGTGATCCCACAGACTCCGTAATAGCAAGAAATAGTTCCAGTCAACTTGATTAATGACCATATCGCCACTTAACAGATGTCCTCAGGAGAGTCAAATGCTTTTGTTGCCCTAGATGTAGCCATAGCTCTTGTGGTAAGTGCCTTTATAATGGTAGATAGTGATTGCCCATTCAATTCATAGGCGATTTTGATGGTCTCTGTCAACCTCTAGTAATAATTGCATAGGATGTTTCTAAATGTGCACTTTGAAAATTAAAGGGTTATTCTGAACGATGAAGAACAGGTGATCTAGATCTCAAGGGTTCTTCCCCTTCCCCTTACACCCCCCCCCCTCCCCCGGATTCCTGAGGATTAATCATGCCATCAGTTTTAACATCTTCAGTGTTTCCATTGGGAGTTCCTTATGCTTCACAATCGGTTCTCTGATAGGAAGTTCAAAACTTGACTGGGCCATCAGTCTCTGAAAATCAACTTTGGTTTGGCCAACAAGGAATGATGGAAATCGCAGTTGAGTTTTTTTAAAACAACGACTACCTCACAATCCTAAAATTATTTTTAGAAAATGGACTAGTTTTAAAGATATTTTAGCACCAAGCACTTTTCGTTCCACCAAAGCAGGAGCTGAAAATAAAAAAATAAAAAAAAGAGAGGGATTCTATACATGTCGCAATTGCAAAAGTTGAAATTACAAGTATACTGTTGTAAAGGAATTTAATAGTAATCGAACTTTTGAGAAATTTAAGATCAAAAGCCTAGTTACCTGTTCTTCTACTCATGTTGTATACCTGCTAACTTGTAGTTGTGGTATGCAATATGTAGGGAGGACGGGTAGAAAAGCGAAAAACAGATTTTTGGAACATAAAAATAAAAGAAAAATCTACAAACTCACTCAGTCCCTGTACACGGCATGAAATATCCCACTTTTAATTTAAATGATTTACAATGTGTTGATATCAAACAAGTTTCTTTAGATCGCAGGGGCGGGGATCTTGTGACTAAACTGAGACAGAGAGAGGGTTGGATTCACAGGCTGCACACTATGCAGCCAAAAGGTCTTAAAGGACCACTCTAGGCACCCAGACCACTTCAGCTTAATGAAGTGGTATGGGTGCCAGGTCCAGCTAGGGTTAACTAATTTTTTTATAAACATAGCAGTTTCAGAGAAACTGCTATGTTTATCAATTAGTTAAGCCTTCCCCTTTTTCCTCTAGTGGCTGTCTCACTGACAGCCGCTAGAGGCGCTTGCGTGATTCTCACTGTGAAAATCACAGTGAGAGCACGCAAGCGTCCATAGGAAAGCATTATGAATGCTTTCCTATGCGACCGGCTGAATGCGCGCGCAGCTCTTGCCGCGCGTGCGCATTCAGCCGACGGGGAGGAACGGAGGCGGAGAGGAGGAGGAGAGCTCTCCGCCCAGCGCTGGAAAAAGGTAAGTTTTACCCCTTTTCCCCTTTCCAGAGCCGGGCGGGAGGGGGTCCCTGAGGGTGGGGGCACCCTCAGGGCACTCTAGTGCCAGGAAAACGAGTATGCTTTCCTGGCACTAGAGTGGTCCTTTAACGTAGACTTTGACCTGATGTGTTTTCTATAGGTTTATCGTTTCATATAATTCTTATCTCTATTTTTATTCTATACACTTTATATTTTATTTTTACATTTCTTTTCAATATCCCTATTCTCTCTCTCTGTCATTTTAGTCCAATATTACATTTGCCTTGTACATATATTCATAATGCTTAATGCTACATTTTTACTTTTTAATCACGTATGCATTATTAACTTAACGTTGCAGTTTGTTAATCCTTTGTTTCTTTTGTTATATATTTTCATATCGATTTATTATGGACTATATGAACTCATATCCGTAATGCGAATGGAACGCATACCGGCGGAAGATGATTACATCATCAGACCATTGACGGAACCCTACACGAAAACGAGACTTGGAATGCAAGTCTCAGAAGCTGTGATACCGCCATGCGGATAGGCTGATGGCAACATACGGGAACTTTTGTATGTATTTATAGCGTTCCACAGACTCTTACGGATCAGATTACTTAAGGATGTGTATTGATGCCTTATTGCCCCTAAAGAAGTTCATGATTTGAACGAAACACGTAGGGCTTTTTTGTTATGTGCTATTAGAGTTTCTTTTATTTATTTTTATTGTATTTTATTCTGGCGCTTCGAGAAGGATTTTAGCACACCCTGTATTCCAACAGTGGGAGTGCCTGCCTTCTTACATCGGGCCATTTCCTTGAGATGTGCCTATCTTTTGCTTTTATCTTGTAAGTGCAATGTTTATTAAACGGTTTACCCTGTTATAGAAACTCTGCACCATTATCTTTTTATTTTACTCCTATATGCTATGATATAGATACGAAGATACCCTTCAACATATTGATATGCCTACAATCAATTTGGGTTTGTGAGTGCATTTTTACAGATCTCAAATTTAATCTTTGCATTGGCTATACAGGGAGTGCAGAATTATTAGGCAAGTTGTATTTTTGAGGATTAATTTTATTATTGAACAACAACCATGTTCTCAATGAACCCCAAAAAACTCATTAATATCAAAGCTGAATATTTTTGGAGGTAGTTTTTAGTTTGTTTTTAGTTTTAGCTATTTTAGGGGGATATCTGTGTGTGCAGGTGACTATTACTGTGCATAATTATTAGGCAACTTAACAAAAAACAAATATATACCCATTTCAATTATTTATTTTTACCAGTGAAACCAATATAACATCTCAACATTCACAAATATACATTTCTGACATTCAAAAACAAAACAAAAACAAATCAGTGACCAATATAGCCACCTTTCTTTGCAAGGACACTCAAAAGCCTGCCATCCATGGATTCTGTCAGTGTTTTGATCTGTTCACCATCAACATTGCGTGCAGAAGCAACCATAGCCTCCCAGACACTGTTCAGAGAGGTGTACTGTTTTCCCTCCTTGTAACTCTCACATTTGATGATGGACCACAGGTTCTCAATGGGGTTCAGATCAGGTGAACAAGGAGGCCATGTCATTAGATTTTCTTCTTTTATACCCTTTCTTGCCAGCCACGCTGTGGAGTACTTGGACGTGTGTGATGGAGCATTGTCCTGCATGAAAATCATGTTTTTCTTGAAGGATGCAGACTTCTTCCTGTACCACTGCTTGAAGAAGGTGTCTTCCAGAAACTGGCAGTAGGACTGGGAGTTGAGCTTGACTCCATCCTCAACCCGAAAAGGCCCCACAAGCTCATCTTTGATGATACCAGCCCAAACCAGTACTCCACCTCCACCTTGCTGGCGTCTGAGTCGGACTGGAGCTCTCTGCCCTTTACCAATCCAGCCACGGGCCCATCCATCTGGCCCATCAAGACTCACTCTCATTTCATCAGTCCATAAAACCTTAGAAAAATCAGTCTTGAGATATTTCTTGGCCCAGTCTTGACGTTTCAGCTTGTGTGTCTTGTTCAGTGGTGGTCGTCTTTCAGCCTCTTACCTTGGCCATGTCTCTGAGTATTGCACACCTTGTGCTTTTGGGCACTCCAGTGATGTTGCAGCTCTGAAATATGGCCAAACTGGTGGCAAGTGGCATCTTGGCAGCTGCACGCTTGACTTTTCTCAGTTCATTGGCAGTTATTTTGCGCCTTGGTTTTTCCACACGCTTCTTGCGACCCTGTTGACTATTTTGAATGAAACGCTTGATTGTTCGATGATCACGCTTCTGAAGCTTTGCAATTTTAAGAGTGCTGCATCCCTCTGCAAGATATCTCACTATTTTTGACTTTTCTGAGCCTGTCAAGTCCTTCTTTTGACCCATTTTGCCAAAGGAAAGGAAGTTGCCTAATAATTATGCACACCTGATATAGGGTGTTGATGTCATTAGACCACACCCCTTCGCATTACAGAGATGCACATCACCTAATATGCTTAATTGGTAGTAGGCTTTCGAGCCTATACAACTTGGAGTAAGACAACATGCATAAAGAGGATGATGTGGTCAAAATACTCAGTTGCCTAATAATTCTGCACTCACTGTATTGCCCTATGTTTTTCGCTTTATATTTTTGTATTGTAGATGCCTGTTTTTTGGTATGTGTATTTCCGATCGCAGTTGATGTCTGATCTCATTTTCTGTAGAATATGTAGAGTCAGAGACTTTTATGAAAATGCATACAGATAGGCCATGTAAATAATCCAGTTGATCTGTATAGGACAAGGAAACAAGTTAGTACTTTCATGTTCAGCCTTGTTGCCATGAGATCCATTATTGATTGGCCGATCTTTTTTGTGATTTTACAAAACATTTTCAGATCTAGCTGTCATTCTGTTTATGTCCACTGTTCCATGGTCATCACCTGCTATAACGTGGTCTACTACTCCTGTGATGAGAATAGCTGAAATGGCTTCTAGTATTTTTCTGACTACGACATGATCTGTTCGCATAGGCAGGACAAGCTACTCTTGGTTTTTCAGTAAGGGGACAACTGTAATGTTTGATTGAATCCTTACAGGTTTCCTGTGATCCATAGCTCGAAAGAAAGAGCCTTCAGAAGTGCCTTTAGTTGCCTGATGTTGAAGAAATGCTGTGCCTCTTCTTTAGTCCACCTGCCTCGCCGAATTACAGTATTCAGGTGAGCGCACCAACCAGTTATTGAAGCGGCTGTGGTTACATAGTTACATAGCTGAAAAGAGGCTTGCGTCCATCAAGTTCAGCCTTCCTCACATTTGTTTTTGGCTGTTGATCCAAAAGAAGGCAAAAAACCCCAGTTTGAAGCACAATTTTGCAACAAGCTAGGAAAAAAATTCCTTCTTAACCCCAGAATGGCAGTCAGATTTATCCTTGGATCAAGCAGTTATTACCCTACATTGAAAGATTATATCCTTGAATATTCTGTTTTTGCACGTATGCATCCAGTAGCTGTTTGAACATTTGTATGGACTCTGATAAAACCACCTCTTCAGGCAGAGAATTCCACATCCTGATTGTTCTTACAGTAAAAAAACCTTTCCTTTGCCTTGTAAGCCAATCTTTTTGGCAGAAACAAAATGCCTAGACTCAGGAAATCTGAATTATTCCACCATTTTAGCTCGTTTACAACATTTGTGGACCATTGAAGGGGTCTTAATCGTGCTCTTGCCTACTGCTGGAATACACAACATGAGGATTCCCAGTGTTCTCATTGGCTGACTGATAGAGCAGGCTGAAATCGGTTCACAGAGTCGAAACCTCTTTTTTGATCTTTATTGTATTCTGACAGGGAAGAGAGATATGGAGACTTTTAGGAAAACATGAAAATGAATAGGCGCTAAGGAAACAACTGACTAGACTTAGGCAGCAAACACTGGGTACAGGGGATATCTGCAAATCCTAAAAGTAGACAGCATAACATACAAAAAAAAAAAAAAACAGGTTGCACCTAAAAGGTGTAAACCAGTATAATCTAACAAGAATATATATACACACAGTAAAAAAAAAAAAAAAAAAGTCCAAATATTCACAATCCTATCTGTTTCTGTATTTTTGGGGAATGTTGGCTCTTGGTTAAGGTGCTTGCAAATATATGTAGGGAATTCTCTTGATAGTGCAAATTGTTTTGGCAGAAAAATAGGACTCAGAACAGCAGTATATGAGGTAAGCACTCACATGTTATAGAGCTTAAATTAGCTCAAAGTAAGATTGCTTGCAGCGGTACAATCCCAACTGATGGATATAACGTATAAGGCAAAAATCTCAATGTGCAGGCAGGTATATGAATGAAAAAGAAAATATCCAATAGTGCTCACTGTAAACATAAATATGTGATGCAGTACAAAAACGTAATATACTCACATTTGATAGAGCGTTAAGTTGCTCAAATATCTGTGGTGGTATAATCCCCACCAGGGATATGTTGGTGAATAGTTGTCCAGAACTGAAGTTAGATGTGCCAGGAACAAATACAATTTTAAATTGCATACAAAGTGTAATAAATGGTCTATCACAACAAAGTGAATTAAAACCAAATGTACTTTAATGCTTAAAAGAAATAAAACATAAAAGTTACAATATTATACAACACGTTTCACCAATAAAGGCTTTTTCAAGTATAAACAGATTGACCTGGCACATAGGAGTATTATATAGGGATATGGTAATTAAAAAATAGCTATTTTGGCACCAAAAAGACATCCTTTGACCTCAAGTTTACATGTTATGTACTATACTGGATTATGAAAAACAATTAATATAATTACTAGTGGATACATTTAATTTGTTAATAGGATAACGGAACAGTTGTAGAGGACTATGTTTTGTGTGGATTAAAATAGTATAGAGTTTATGTTTTGGAGGTCAGAAAATTCATCCACAGGAAGTGGTGAATCAGCCATTTTGGATATGGGTAATAGACGTTTGGTAGTTATTATATCTGGGAAAACTGCTAGTTTTGGTAAGCTATCAATAAGAGGTAGAAAAGGATCAGTATCTGAGTGGGCAGGGGATGTTTTGTATAATAAATATGCTCGTATCTGAGCAGTGCATAACTTAATACATCAGGTAGTACAGGAACGGAGCTGCAGCCATTTTGGATGTGGGCAAATATGTCACAAACGCACCCTACTCCAAGAGTGTGCGTGACGTAGTTGTTGTGGTGAAAGGGTTAACGTTCACTATTTGTCTGCACTAGACCAGAAATAATGACAAAATCCCCCTTTAACACCACCACACTTAAACATAATAATATAACTATTACTATTTTAATGCTGCCACCACCAAGACAATTTATAAATGAGGTGCCTTGGTCCCCCAGGTAAATCAATAATAAAACCCACCAAATATTACTTATCACAATATCTATGTAATTGCAAAATACTAATTAGTCTCTTCAGGTAACGTGATTTTTAACCAAAGGCAGAACTTAATAAATTAATGTTTATTATGAGCAAAAAATAGTCACAGTGCATATAAAAATATATGATAAGCAAATTATTTACAACAACAGATAAAAACAAAAAGGATAAAATACAGAAGTCACTTAGGTTTTCAAAGTACAACTTCTGCCCAGGTGGTCTATGGCAAGGAAAGATTGTGACTCACTTAGAATTAGAATCTGACCCCCAAGCAACTACACCCACAACCCTCCCAATCATTGGATATATACCCTTTGGATTATCAAGTCTTGCCCAGGGGTGGAGTTAAGGCGTACCTACAGAAATAATAAGTGACCATCTCCTTTGTTCCAGACCACCGTCAATCCAAATGGAAACATTTGGCTCTATCTTCTCTTCTTATGTACCTGCCACAGAAAACTAATTGCATCTACAAATTTGTTATTATTTTCCCAATCCATAGGCATGTTGCACGCCTTACCCATGATCCAATAGGACGGACATCACAATTCCTGCCAAACGGTTTAAGTTGGGCAAATCATGTTTAGGCTTAATTAAGAGATTGGGCTTGTCCCATTCCAAATATCATAAAAATGAAGCTTAATTATTAAGCTGCGGGTAAGTATTAATGTTTCTGTTGGATGTGATACTGGAACACAAGGAAGGCTCTTCATGAAACTAATACCATTACCATATCAAAAGGATTGAACTATCAATTGAGAGTTTCCAGCCATATGGTTAAAGTCAGTTAGTTTACATTGAAACTAGTCATACAGATGGCTTAAGTGTAAAATGTCTCACCTTGCAGGACCTTTGAAAGATCAAAAAGGGCATTCCGTTTCACAACTTGCAGAAGCCCCTTTTGATCAAAAGAGCAATTTCTCTCTGTCATTTGTCCTCTAGCATGGGGTCCAATTATTAATGCACTGCACAAGTTATATTAAATAGCAATATTCCATAGTGCAATAATAAATTATGCACCCTTGCAGTGACAGGCAATATTAGGGAGTTTAGGCTGAAACTAAGGGGAAACGAACAAGGATACCATCAAGGGAACAAGAAGAAATAATGACCACTCAAAAATCACCAGTTCAACAAAACAGAAAATTAATAAGAGACCAAATATCCAAATGGAGAGAATCCCCATCCCCCAAAAGAAGACAAAGAAAAGAACAAGACGGAGAAATATCAAGGCACCAATATCACAATTAGATGATAATCAATTAAATGTGTTCAATCTATCTCAAAAAGTATTGACTAAAGATGAAATTTCTCTCCTCCAGAAAGGGCTCAAATTTGCTCCTAACTCTTCAAATTCACAATTTGACATCTTTATAGATTTACACACATTCATTAGAAAACTTACTATCAAAAAATTCTTCCTTGGGAAAGATAGTCAAATGCCATCTAACACTAATCAATATCAACACACTTTATTACACCCCCAATCCATGTTTTACCCAGAACAGGTCAAAACAGATCACATTAGAGTTTTTGAGAAAACATGGAGAAAGACCTTAGAACACTAAAATTAAAAGAAAACACTAAAGATAACCTCATTAAACATGAGCGAAGGGCCCTCAAAAGACTAATGGATGATGATCAAATCACTATAAGAGGGGCAGACAAAAGTGGAGGCCTAGTAGTGTTAAACTCAATAGACTACAAAATAGAAACCGACAGACTACTTCAAGATACTAAAACATATCAGATTTTAACAAATAATCCAACCAAAGAATTCCAAAAAGAATTACAGATACTATTAGAAGAAGGCATTTTAAATACAAAAGAATATGATTATCTTTATTGCAAATTTCCCAGAATGGCGATTTTTTATCATGTGCCGAAAATACATAAAACTTTAACAAAACCTCCAGGGCGCCCTATCATTTCTGGCATTTGTTCTTTAACTTCCAATTTATCTGAATATGTTGACCAATTCCTCCAATTAATGGTTCCAAAACTACGATCATATTTAAGAGATACCACCCACATAATCAATATTTTATCAGATATCCAATGGAATAAAGACTTCAGTTTAGTTACAGCTGACGTCACATCCCTGTACACTGTCATTGAACACCTACAGGGATGTGAGGCCATTCAGTATACGCTGGCAACACATTCAGAATTACAAAATGATCAAATCGAGTATATTGTCAAATGTGTAGCTTTTATACTCAGTCATAACTTTTTGGGGGGCAACCACCATCACTACCTCCAGATTGAAGGCACAGCCATGGGGACCAGATTTGCGCCTAGTTATGCAAACCTATTTATGGGTAAATGGGAAGACGAGCATATCTGGTCCAATAACACATATGGCGCAAATCTGGTCTCATGGCAACGCTATATAGATGACTGTATTTTTATTTGGAAAGGAGACACTGTAGCACTTGAAAATTTTAAAGAATATCTTAATTTTAACCCTTACAATCTTAAATTTACGTTTAACCAATCTACAGAAAAACTTGAATTTTTAGACTTGGAAATCTACATTAAGAATGACCGACTAGAAACAAAAGCATTTAGAAAAAGAGTAGCATGTAACAGTTTTATCCCCCATAATAGTTTTCACAAAAAAAGCTGGCTTAACAATATCCCATTCAACCAATTTAGGAGGATCAAAAGGAACTGTTCAGAACCCAACATTTGTGATGAACAAACCACACAGATGATATCACAATTTCAAGCTAAAGGCTATTCCACAAACATACTCAATGAAGCCTTATCTAAAACTTCACTTTTAACAAGAGAACAAATCCTGACAACGAAACCAAAAACTAATAATGTTAATTCAGAAGCTCCAGCTTTTATAACCAGATATAATAACCACACTCATGAATTTAAAAAAAATCTTACAAAAGAATTGGAGCATTCTAAAAGGTGATCCCCAATTAGATTTAATACTAGAAAATAAACAGAGAATAATATATTCCAAAGCTCCGAATCTTAGTTTACTACTAGCCCCCACAACCAAACAAGAAAAAACACAAGAAACCACTAATATCATTTTAAAGAAAAATTCAGGTTTCTGGAAATGTGGAAGATGCCAAGCCTGCAAGAATAATCCAAATCAGCCAACAAAAACAACACAATTCACCCATCCCCAAACAAAAGAACTTTTTAAAATCAAATCACAACTTACATGCAACACTAATGGTGTAATTTACTTGCTAAAATGTCCCTGTGAGAAATTATACATTATACATACGCACAAAACGAGCATTTAAAACAAGAATGGGAGAACATATTAGAAACATCAAAAATGGACTCCACTCACATAATCTTTCTAAACATTTTGATGTAAAACATATGAAAAATCCGGGGGGCCTTACGTTTATGGCAATACAAAAAATAAATACCCCATGGAGAGGAGGCGATTTAGATAAAGCAGAGGCTAGTTGGATATTCAAATTGGAAACATTAGAACCAAAAGGACTCAACGTGGATTTCGAGTTGCAAGCATTTTTATAGAAATAGGATTTTTTTATTTTCATTTCATTTTTATATCTATTTTTTTTATATTAATTTTCATTTTTTTTTAGTTTTTCACTTTTTATTTTTTCACTCTTTAATATTTATCTATTTTGTTATTCCCTATTATTTTATGTCTCCCCCAGTTTTTCACAATGTTCATTTTTACATGATTGATGAGTTTCTCTCCAGTCCTTAATACCTATTCTCCATTACAGTCTTTTAATTGTTCTCAATTGCATATCTTTATTTTTATATATATGCACATTTGTATCATTAATAATGTATCTCACTCTTGAACCTTATATTCTGATGTGTTGATAATTATGTTTTACAAAATTCGTTCATTATTTATATTTTATCAGTTTTTTGAAGTATGTTGTCATAATAGTATATTATTACAATTTCACACAACACTATTAATTATATTTTTTATATATTTAAATACTATTAATTCTCCATTTATTTAGGAGTCTTCCCACCAAATATTGTATTTTTATGATTCTAGTGTATTAAGAAGATTACTGTATATTATTAAGCATTTTAACTGTGGAATCAATTTAAACATTAGAGCAAGTATGGTTTCAAGCCTCAAAGGGTTAATAGAAACAAAGGTAGATACCGGCTATTTAAACCCGCGGACTTTTCCTGCTCAACATCCTCTGATGAAGTGAGCATTAGACTCACGAAACGCGTAAGGACTCAATTACTTTCTGGCACCCATCGCAAAGAAGACCGGGCTTCACTTGGAACGCATGGAGATCGGTGACACGCACGCGGCTATCCACAGGTCCATTCATCTGCCGGCAGACCTGAAGAAATCAAGCTGCTAACGCCGAACTTTCCAGTTTAGCACCAGAAACTCTTTGCAATACTGTGCGTGCATATTCCTCTTTTTTACTTTTCATCTAATAAACGGATTTTAATGCACTAAGCACTTTGGATCTGAATTCACTTTCCACAAGCAAAGGAGAATTTATCTACTAAACTACAGACCACACAATATGATCTGTTAGTTATTATACTTTGTTTCATATCAGGTACATTTTTATAATATTATATACACTGCATAACTTGCTAAAATATATAAATTTGTACAATATCAATTCAGCTTATCCAGCTTTATTGTTCCAGTTTGTTTATAACTGGAAATAGCTGTAATAGCTCACAAAAAACGGACTGTTGTGAACTTTTATTTGAAAGATACTATTGTATCTATACAAAGACATTTTATATTACATTTTACTTGGTAACAATATTATGTTTTTTAACATTATATGGAAATAAGTTCAAGATATAGATCTGCACATACTGTTTATTACCTATTCTTACTAGCTATATAATGTCTGTTCAACTCTGCTAAATATTCATTTAATGGTATACCACTCCTGAAATATTTATTGGATTTTAGCTGATACTTTCTTTTTTCACTGCATTTAAAGGGACTTTTTAGTGGAATCCTTCTTTCAGTTGAGAGGTTTTTTCCTTTAGCCGTTTTTTATACTCTTAGATCAAGGTCCATATTTGGACCTTACCCTTTTCATTTTTGAAACTAAGGGAAACCTAAAAATAGAGCCAAAATACATATTACACTTACATAAATAGGCTTCTAAATGAATAATAGATAGGAGGGAGTGAGGGCATAAAATACACTTGGGAATGAGATATATGATGATGTTAAATAACTTTACCACGGCTGTTTTTAGAGTCAGGCTGAAAGTTCATAAGAAGCACGTCCAGCCGCCATTCCGCTCAGGCCCCGTCCCCACTGCAACACATTTATGTTTACAGTGAGCACTATTTGATATTTTCTTTCATATACCTACCTGCACATAGAGATATTCGCCTCTTAAGTTATATCCATCAGTGTGGATTGTACCGCTGCAAGCAATCTTACTTTGCGCTAATTTAAGCTCTATAAACATGTGAGTGCTACATCATATACTACTGTTGTGAGCGCTATTTTTCTGCCAAAACAGTTTGCACTATTATTTGTCACTTTGTGTCTCGATACATATATATGCAAGCACCTTAACCAAGAACCAACATTCCCTAAGAACCCAGAAACCGCTTGGATTGCAATATTTGAACTGTGAATATTTGGACTCTTTTCTTTATATTTGTATTATTCTATTGTTTTACACAATTGGCGCAACCTGATTTTTTTGTATTTTATGGAGACATTTAAGCCTAAAAACAAGATTCTTGTGGATGGAATAAGATGTGATTTTTCCCAGTGTACCACCCATCCATATTCCGGCAAGATTTAAAGAGCGCCTTTGAGGTTTCTTCTCAGTTGCAGACTCAATTTGCTTTTACAATACCATCGTTAAACTGAAATACCCTTTTCTCGAAGCCCCACTGCCAAAGCAAGTAGAAGTTGGGTAAAGATTCTTAGAGTGGTGGAAAATCCAAATATGAGAGCTTTAAGTTGGAAGTGCAAAACTCTTCTTCCTGATTTGATTGCAAATCTCAAGTATTTCCTTGAGATCAATGCCATAGAGACGTCAAGATCCTTTAATTCTATGGTGGCATCATAAAACCCTCTTTAACTTGTGAGTGACTGATCAAATGGTCTCCATCCGGAATCTTTTATATGAAATGCATACGTTCACATGCTATAAATCCAACTAGATTAAAGTTATTGCTTGTTTCATCACTAAGAAGTGTTGAATAGACCCCTGTGAAATTCCTCCTTCTCGGGAATGTTTTCTGATTTCTTTTCGGGGGGGAAAACCAGAGATTCTGTTAGAAGAGCATCCATCTTTACTTGAAAGGAGGTTTAACAAAAAAAACTGTGAAGAAGACTCCCTAGAAATATTCATACAATATAAGGTGGAGTATCTTCTTGTTTAAAACGAATTTAAAACAACCTGGAGATAAAGCAAAAAGAACACATAATAGTGCAATATTGTCTAAAATCTCCTATAAATGTCAGGGAAGTATGTGGAAATAAACTCACAAGGCAGGAGCCTGTAAAGTAAGGCTCAATCTTCCAGCGTTGTGGGATTTAGGTTCCCACTCCCTTCTTTCTACTGCCCAGAGGTGATGAATAAGGTGATGTCCTCTCACAGGTAAGTAGTAAAAAGTGCTTTATTAAATAAAGTGCACAAAAAGTATAAAAACACAAGACCTTACGATTAAGGGAAATCTTGTAGAGATTTCAAAAATATACTAGTCAAGAGTCATCTAAAACCCACAAAACCTAAGCATTTTATTCAGGATCTTAAAGGATTCTATGGTTGTGGCGCATGTCTCCCATGCAGAATAACTAAACAGACAAAAAGACATCTAGAAAACTTGGAGAGTATTATTCAGAAACCGTACACTATAAAAGACCATCTCACGTGCCACTCCAAGGGCATTTTATATATTTTAAAATGCCCTTGTAATCTGCTCTATGTAGGGAGAACCATTAGACCGCTCAAAGTTAGAATCGCCGAACACATTCGGAACATCAAAAATGGCTTGGAAACCCATAGTGTGTCGCAGCATTTCAAAGAAACTCATAATCAAAACCCAGATAATTTATTTTTCTGTGCGATTAAGGAAGTGAAACGAGACTGGAGAGGGGGAAATTATATTAAAACATTAGGGAAAGAAGAAATGAAATTTATATACACTTTTAAAACCCTTATCCCCCATGGCCTCAATTTAGATTTTGAGGTTTGTCACTTTTAAATATCCAATTCCTTTTAAAGCAAGTTTTTTATATAGAGGTTTTTTCTTAAGTCTATTTTGGGAATGCTCTTAAGCTTATTTTACTCTTGCCTTACCATCAGCACTTTTTCATTTATATGTCTTATCCATTTAGTTCTCTTTTTTAACCATATTTTAAAGTGTATAATTTTATATTTCCTGGTCATTTAAAAGTTTTTCTATATTATATTTATGTAAATTTTGTATCCAGAATATATATTTACTACATTTTATTCTTTCCATTTAAACTTCGTTTTGAGAGACTTTTTTGCACAATGAAAATTATTTAAAATGGACTGCCATCTTTTTATGGGACTCAGTAAGGGCAAAATGTACTGCCAGCCGAAAATGGAACCAAATAGAACGCAGAAGCACGTCCCAATACAGAGAAATCGGAATCTAACGTATGCGTTCCACCGTTGGAACGCAAGAGCCGAAACCGGAAATGACTGAACGAATGCGTTCCACCTGTGGAACGCGGAAGTAGAAAATACCGCGATCGAGCACTCAAGCCGGAAAAAGGGCGCGAAATCGAAACCACATATAAAGAAAACCTACAGCAAGGACCCACAGCAACTGAGGAAGCCTCCATAGGAGGCGAAACGCGTTTTGCTATCAGAGACAATCTCTACAAGATTTCCCTTAATCGTAAGGTCTTGTGTTTTTATACTTTTTGTGCACTTTATTTAATAAAGCACTTTTTACTACTTACCTGTGAGAGGACATCACCTTATTCATCACCTCTGGGCAGTAGAAAGAAGGGAGTGGGAACCTAAATCCCACAACGCTGGAAGATTGAGCCTTACTTTACAGGCTCCTGCCTTGTGAGTTTATTTCCACATACTTCCCTGACATTTATAGGAGATTTTAGACAATATTGCACTATTATGTGTTCTTTTTGCTTTATCTCCAGGTTGTTTTAAATTCGTTTTAAACAAGAAGATACTCCACCTTATATTGTATGTATATTCTGTTTGTTGTGAGGGCGGAGGGTACTCACTAAGGTGTATGAGAATCTCTTGGTTTATTTTAGCATATGTGTGTTCCACTGGTAATACTGTATTTCTTTTAATTTCCCTAGAAATATTATTTTGTATGCTTTTCTGATGGTGTCCAACACCCAAGGGTTTTGCATGGTTCACTCCTGTCGCAGAATAAACACTTGTAATCTTCCTCCCACTATTTGTCTGGCATCATAATATTCTCTTTTTATCGAGACGGTTGTGAGAATGTTATGAAAGACTGCCTGGTATGCTGCGGAAGCTGCAAAACCAATCATTTTATTGGTATTATCTTTGTGTGGAGGAAAAAAAAACACATCTGTTCAAACTACTTCTCTAATCTTGAGGGAGAGATTTTTTAGGGTCAGACATCTGCTTAATCAGTTCTTCCAGTGGAGAACCAAACAAACAATTTGATCCTTTCAAATAGAAGCCCACGTGAAGTTGCTTTAGAAGCCATATCTGTGGTCCTGGATTTCAGCCAGATCGTTCATCTGGCAACAGACGATAAGCCCATGATATGGGATGACAGTTTGCAAACTTCGTCTGTTATGTCACACAACATTTTTTTTTCCCATTCTGGTGACTTTTAGCAGATGTTTCAACTTTGTCTGTTCGTTCAAGGAGACAATCATCCAGAGATTGTAACCAGATATTCTGAGCTGTAGCCAATGATGCTCCAGCATTGCAGACCTTACTCTGGAAGGTTGTTGCTTAAAAAGTTCTATAGGAATTCTCTCCTTGCATATTGTGAGCCTTTAGACTAGCCATTCATTCAATAAAAAAAAAAAAACATTCCATCTGTACAACTGTGCACTTTGCCAATTGTTTGGCATTCTTTTCTGGATATTTCCATTCTTGATTGATAAGGCTCAATAATATTGGATGCATTGAGGAACCCTTCCCTTTTTCTGCAGTGTCTAACCTTCCTCCATAACAGCAATCACTTCTTTAACAAACTTTGAATTCCTTCACCGGAAAACATGCATCGGATGAATACTCTTGGTTAGAAATGTTGGGAAAGTAATGCCACTGTTTTTTGTAGGGGCCTGTTTGCTAGCCTCCTACCCTGTGACTATGGCCCCTGTGTTAAACCCTGGTTAAAACCACTGTTTGTCAGGGGCAGGCTGGGCCTGGGAGCAGGGAGGAAATTGCCCCCCAGGCAACACTAAATAATTAGAAAAACTGCTGCTGCAGGGCCGGTCCTGGGCCGATGGCCTGTCACAGGGAGCCCAACAGGTGGCCAGGTGGCCGGCTGGCCACCTAGGGCACCCCGGTAGCAAGGCAGAGTAGGCACCTGCTTGTCCCAGATGGCAGGGGCCTACTCTGCAGCAATATACCGGCCGGTGTTCGCTGAGGAAGGAGGCATGCGGCGGCGATGATCTTCCTGCTCCCTCGCGCGCCCTCTCCGGTGATGCCGGGAGCCGGAATATGATGTCATTCTGGCCCGCATCACTAAACTGCTCAAGGGAGCAGAGAGGAAGATCATGGAAGTCACTGGACCCCTTGGAAAGGACCCAGAGGACTCCTAAAGGTAGGAGCAACAAGAAATAAAATTAATTTGTGGGTGTGTCTGAAAGTAAGTGTGTGTGTGTCTGGAAGTGTGTGCCTGGAAGCAGGGGTGTATCTATCACGAGGCAAACAAGGCATTTGCCTTGGGCGGCACTTGTCAATGGGGCGGCAAAATGCCTTGTTTGCCTAGTGAGAGATACATATTTCAGCTTTAGATAAAAGCTGTAAGAAGAAGAAAAAACAAAAAACGATCAATCCGACGCCCCCTCGCACTTGCCACTCTCTCTCTGCTCTGCTCTGTCCCTGCTTCCTGATTAATGTCTGTTGCCATGGAGAGCAGAGAGCAAGCCGACCTCCCACGAGAGGCAGCATGCACCCTTCAGAGCCTCCTTCTATTTTAGCCAGGCAGCACATGCTGTCTGAATAGTGAAGCTCCGCCGAGCTGTGAAGGGAGAAACCGGGAAAAGCTGCAGTCTGTGGGTTTTTTTTTACTCTGCAGAGTGGGTGAGTAATTTAAATTTAACATGTGAATGTCTTTTTTTATTTTAACAGCACTAAATTCCCCATATATATGGCACTGTTTAAAGAACAAACCCCTTACTCCAAAAACTTGTATTTTATAAGTCTTTTGTAGTAATGCAATTTTTTCCCCTATTATTATTAATTGTATTATTATATAATTATAATAAAATGTAATTTATAATTATTATATATTATTTTTTTTATTATTATTATTATTACTACTTTTTTTTTTTTTAAAGGTAAATTGACTGTCCTCAAAAGTCACAATAGGTTCTCGCCTGATTGTCCCTATAAGCACCCCCCTGTCCTGCACAAATTTAGTCAAATCAAAAATCAAATTTGATTTTCACTGTTGCTATGTCTGTTGATTTTCACTGTTGCTATGTCTGTTGATTTTCACTGTTGCTATGTCTGTTGAATTTTCACTCTCGCTATGTCTGTTGAATTTTCACTCTCGCTATATCTGTTGATTTTCACTGACGCTACGCCTGTTGGCTGATTTTCACTGACGCTACGCCTGTTGGCTGATTTTCACTGACGCTACGCCTGTTGGCTGATTTTCACTGACGCTACGCCTGTTGGCTGATTTTCACTGACGCTACGCCTGTTGGCTGATTTTCACTGACGCTACGCCTGTTGGCTGATTTTCACTGACGGTACGCCTGTTGATTTTCACTGATGCTAGATCTGTTGATTTTCACTGACGGTACGCCTGTTGATTTTCACTGATGCTAGATCTGTTGATTTTCACTGACGTTACGCTTGTTGGCTGATTTTCACTGACGCTACGCCTGTTGGCTGATTTTCACTGACGCTACGCCTGTTGGCTGATTTTCACTGACGCTACGCCTGTTGGCTGATTTTCACTGACGCTACGCCTGTTGGCTGATTTTCACTGACGCTACGCCTGTTGGCTGATTTTCACTGACGCTACGCCTGTTGGCTGATATTCACTGACGCTACGCCTGTTGGCTGATATTCACTGACGCTACGCCTGTTGGCTGATATTCACTGACGCTACGCCTGTTGGCTGATATTCACTGACGCTACGCCTGTTGGCTGATATTCACTGACGCTACGCCTGTTGGCTGATATTCACCGACGCTACGCCTGTTGGCTGATATTCACCGACGCTACGCCTGTTGGCTGATATTCACCGACGCTACGCCTGTTGGCTGATATTCACCGACGCTACGCCTGTTGGCTGATATTCACCGACGCTACGCCTGTTGATTTTCACTGACGCTACGCCTGTTGATTTTCACTGACGCTACGCCTGTTGATTTTCACTGACGCTACGCCTGTTGATTTTCACTGACGCTACGCCTGTTGATTTTCACTGACGCTACGCCTGTTGATTTTCACTGACGCTACGCCTGTTGATTTTCACTGACGCTACGCCTGTTGATTTTCACTGACGCTACGCCTGTTGATTTTCACTGACGCTACGCCTGTTGATTTTCACTGACGCTACGCCTGTTGATTTTCACTGACGCTACGCCTGTTGATTTTCACTGACGCTACGCCTGTTGATTTTCACTGACGCTACGCCTGTTGATTTTCACTGACGCTACGCCT
Organism: Pelobates fuscus; assembly: GCF_036172605.1. Taxonomy (NCBI): domain Eukaryota; kingdom Metazoa; phylum Chordata; class Amphibia; order Anura; family Pelobatidae; genus Pelobates; species Pelobates fuscus. The sequence goes on from NC_086318.1 coordinate 249,547,319, forward strand.
GTTGATTTTCACTGACGCTACGCCTGTTGATTTTCACTGACGCTACGCCTGTTGATTTTCACTGACGCTACGCCTGTTGATTTTAACTGATTAAGGGGGTGCCCGAGTTTAGTTTCGCCTAGGGCAGCAAAAAACCAAGATACACCACTGCCTGGAAGTAAATGTGTGTGTCTGTCAGGGCAGTCTTTCCGCATGGGTACGCTGTGCAGTTGCCCGTGGGCCCCACAGGCATGGGGGCCCTACCAAGCTGCAGAGCATGCCCGGCCGACAGGGGAGATCTTTTGATCTCCCCTGCCGGCCAATGGAGAGGTGGCCCTGTTTTCTGGCCTTGGGCCGGTGAGGGAGATCTCCCTTCAATCGGGGAGAGAGGTAGCTCGGACCCAGGGCTGCAGGAGAGGCCGACCTGTAAGGCTATGTGGAGCGTTGCCGCGCATTACCATGGCAATGCTCCACACAGCATTCTGCGCGCAGGAGGACAGGGGACAGCCTGCAGCCAGACAAGCTGCAGTCTGTACAGAATTCACAACTGTCCCAGCCTCTTTCACCAAAGGTAAGAAGAAGGGTGAGGGGGACATATAGATTTTATTTAATGTATAGTGGTATTAAAAAAAAACAAAAAAAAAATTGCTACCTGCACCCCTTAAAACACACACACAGCACCCCCCACACAAACACATACACTGCGCCCCTCATTGCAGTGTGTGTGTATTCAGCAGTCTGTGTATGTTTGTGTGTGTATGTATTCAGCACTCTCTGTGTGTACTCAGCAGGCTGTCTGTGTGTGCCTATTCATCTGTCTGTATGCGTGTATTCAGCAGTCATCGTGTGACTGTATTCAGCAGTCTGTGTGTATGTATTGTATGTATGCATTGCATTTGTTAGAGGTACTTCTAAATATAATCTTCGCTGTATCTATAATTCACGTTTTTATTCCTGTTAGTTGTGTAGGCAGGGCCCCATTGCAGGGCCCATAATGTTGTTAAGATGGCACTGGTGTCTGTCAGTAAGTGTGTGTGTCAGCGAGTGTGTGTCAATTAAGTGTCTGCCTGCCTCTGTGTGTGTGTGTGTGTATGTGTCTGCCTGTCAGTGAGTGTTTGTCTGTCAGGGTTTGTGTGTGTGTGTGTGTGTGTGTGTGTGTGTGTGTGTGTGTGTGCGCGTTATTGAGAGTGAGTGCCAGTGTGTCTGTCAGCAGGGCCAGCCTTTGAGGTGTGCAAGCTGTGGGGTAATGTAGGGTGCCATGACAACAGAGGCGCCCAGCAGCCAACACAGCTCACAAGTTTGGGATACCAGCATATTTAATTTTAACGATTCCCTGGTGGTCAATTGCTGCGCACCAGCAGTAGGTGCAGTAAGATCATATCCTCTCCCTTGTGGTTCCGGTGCTCAGTTAGTGAGTCAGAGCAAAGGCTCAGAGACTATCAGCATGAGCTCTAACAACTTTGAAAGTCGAAGCCGCAAAGGAATGGGTATGGCAAATATCTGATTAGCATAACATCAATATCCGTTATAAAACCAGGAAAAGGTGGGCATGGATGGTGAGCTGATTCGGGGGTGCAATGGGCCACTTGACTGGATTTGCCCCCCCCCCAGACCTGAGACTGCCAGCCCTCCCCTGCCGTTTGTGCCTTTTTGGACTTGTATGGCTACAGTTCGAACTCTTGAAGCGGCACGCCGAACTCCCGAAGCAGTACTTCGAACTCCCGAACAACCGCACGAACCAGAGACCACCCTGGAGCTTGTTAAAACCTATTAACAACGTGGAACGTTTCTCACCGCAGTGTTCTAATTGTTCGTCTGGGTGGCCGCAATTCCTATGGACAACAACGAGGTGGCGGCCATCTTGATCGCATGAACGCAGGCCGCGGTGTTTGGGCATAAATCTCATGGAACTGAAAATTGGATACAGAAACTCTTGAACACCGCTGGACTTCCATCATTGCCTGCGTTTGTTTCTATACAACTTAGAAGGGCCTTGTTCGGTGAAATCATTTGTCTGGATGATAGTTTGTTCGTTTTCAAAGCCCTGATTCTCTAGAACTGTTTTGGGCATGAGACCATGCCTGCTGTCTGTTACATACATGACTTCCAGAATTCCTAAACTGATCTGGGTGATTTTTGGATATGTTGGTCACCCAGATCAGGGCTATCAGGGGATGTAACATTTGTGGGGATATTATGTGTTTTTGGGGTTTTATAGAAATGTGTTTTTCTGCCTGGAGATAATTGAGTTAATACAGTATCTGACTTAATTATCTCCCAGGCAGAAAAGAGGGATTGTATGCCGTGTGTGGGAGGGTCGTGCCTTGTAACCTTATTGTTATTGGTCTGTGATGTTGTAAATCAGTCTACTATCAGGTCCATGTAGGTGAACCCTTTGCATGGGGAAGGTCATATAAGGCCACGTGTGGCACCATTAAAATCAGTTCCTCTTCACCCTCAACATAAAGCCTCGTCTCATGTGTGGAGGGGACAGCTATATTCACTCTGGGGATTGCTAAACTGCTTACACTCCCCTGGGTTCTAATCACTACCTCTTATAAGAGCTGTTCCTGCTATACTCTCTGGAGTAGGAGAGGTTCATCCACTAGAAGCTGGATCCTGGTCTTGGGTCCAGGGTGCATAGAGGACGGTGAGACACCAACCAAGGTGTGGCGGTTTGTGGGGTCTACAGTGCTTATGGTGTCTGCTGGAGTGCTTGGTGTCTGCTGGAGTGCTTGGAGTCCTCGTGAGCACTAGTAGCATCGATTAACGGAGGCACCCGATGGGGTTCCAGGCGGTCCGTCACTATGAAGCTACTACTGACCTTTTACTTTCTTTACCAGTTCTGTCACAAACAGATGCAGAATCTCAGAAATTAACTGCGGGTTCTTTAAACAAGGTTTGGTAGAGATTCTACAGGAACCAGTTGAGAAAAGTATGCATCTCCTTTTGTTTAGCCTTTTCTAATACTTCTGCCAAACATTGGTTACATGTCTTTCTCTAACAGTCGTCTGACAGAGGGGTGGCACATTCACTACAGGATAAATGCTTGGTTTGGAAGATGACTTCAGTTTTGGAGCAGTAGAAAAAGGCTTGTGTGGTTTGTACAAAATAAGGAGTTCGTAACGAAAGGCTGCTGAAACAATCCAAACCAGTGACCCTCTTGTCCTGATCAGAAAACAAATGTATACTGATGGAGGCAGCAGAGCCTCGGGTTGTCCTCAAGAGTAAGCTAAATATAGAAAGAACACAAAGAGAGAGACTATATATAGTACACTGGTGGTATATATATATATATATATATATATATATATATATATATATATATATATATATAAATAAAATAAGAAACGCACTTACAATATTCAGCGCTTCCAGTAAGCTCTACTTAAAAACCTGGGCGGAATGATCCCCGCATGTGGAAATGGTGTGAGTATCTTGGTTTGATGGGAGGATGAACTGATGTTTATAAAATGTAAACAGAACAGATGCCAATATATTGTAAAATGCAGGTAAACACAGATGTGGCTTGTATTGTATATAGATGTAACCCAGCTCTAATTTTCAGCATAAATATCTCTGCTGGAGAATCCTTGTAGCTGGGGAAGCAAGCAAATATCCAAGCCAAAATCCTGCCAGTAACTGGAGCGCACACAGTTCTGGGAGTCAACCGATTTTTATTCAGTCATAGCTTGCTTTTATGCAACTCCCCATGCAAGGGGTTTCTTAAATCATATTCCAGGGGCATTTCCCTGATGGACCTGAGAGGGGTCAAGTAAACAGTTTATAGATTCCTCCTCTGTAAACATTATAAAAACTCATTTTAATATTTCAGAATTCCACGAAAGTCACATCACCGAATAGCTGGGATCTGAGCGCCCACTTTGTCAAAATATCACCAGATCCATTCTGTGGTTCGGGAACGCCATTTAAGTGAAGTTTTGACCGGTCGGAGGTGAAGCCCCAAAAATGTTCTTCTTTCTGGGGTTCTCACACAAAAGTCGATGAAGGCTGCTAGCATTCGAATGTTCCCCCTGTTCGGTAGTTTAGGTCTCCCGAATGCCGTTCTCCTACTGGATCGGGAAGTTGGATGGGCAGCGGTATCAGTTTACCGGGTGTTCGCTGGATGGAGTAGCCCAAATTAGTTCCAAGTGGTCGACGACCATGTACCGCTGCCCACGTTCGAGAGACAAAATGGCCACCAACCACCCCTGGCTGTTAACCGCAAATTGCTTGTTGAAGAAAGTGTTTAACACTTTCTTTAGCAAGCAATTTGCGGTTAACAGCCAGAGGTGGTCGGTTGTTAAGAGGTGCGAACCCATGGAACACACAGGAGGGGGTTTGGTAAACAAACAGGGGGGTACGGACAGCTGAAAACATGGAATGAAAAAAGGTATTGCAAATGTTCATTCTGCTACAATAGAAACACACTCACATTTTATAGAGCCCATAATTGGTCCCCAACAAATAGTTTGGCTATATCTTGTGATGTGATCCTCATCGTGACAACACGTAAATAAAAAGAGATACAAAATAGTACTCTCTGTAGAAGAACAAGTGAATACAATAAATATGAAAATTAGTCACAATAAAGGAGCAAAAATGAGGTTTTTGCGCAGTCCTCACTAGGGATTGACCGATATTGATTTTTTTAGAGCCGATACCGATAACTTACCGATATTCTGTACATTTACCATTTTGAAAAAAATAAACTATCTAAAGGGTAAATGCACAAAATATACATGCCACATATAGTGGATGCAGTGTGTATAGTGAACGCAGTGTGTCTGTGTAGCGTGTGTATATTGAACGCAGTGTGTGTGTAGCGTGTGTATATTGAACGCAGTGTGTGTGTGTAGCGTGTGTATATTGAACGCAGTGTGTGTGTGTGTAGCGTGTGTATATTGAACGCAGTGTGTGTGTGTGTAGCGTGTGTATATTGAACGCAGTGTGTGTGTGTGTAGCGTGTGTGTATTGAACGCAGTGTGTGTGTGTGTAGCGTGTGTGTAGCGTGTGTATATTGAACGCAGTGTGTGTGTAGCGTGTGTATATTGAACGCAGTGTGTGTGTAGCGTGTGTATATTGAACGCAGTGTGTGTGTGTAGCGTGTGTATATTGAACGCAGTGTGTGTGTGTAGCGTGTGTATATTGAACGCAGTGTGTGTGTGTAGCGTGTGTATATTGAACGCAGTGTGTGTGTGTAGCGTGTGTATATTGAACGCAGTGTGTGTGTGTAGCGTGTGTATATTGAACGCAGTGTGTGTGTGTAGCGTGTGTATATTGAACGCAGTGTGTGTGTAGCGTGTGTATATTGAACGCAGTGTGTGTGTGTAGCGTGTGTATATTGAACGCAGTGTGTGTGTGTGTAGCGTATGTATATTGAACGCAGTGTGTGTGTGTAGCGTGTGTATATTGAACGCAGTGTGTGTGTGTGTAGCGTGTGTATATTGAACGCAGTGTGTGTGTGTGTAGCGTGTGTATATTGAACGCAGTGTGTGTGTAGCGTGTGTATATTGAACGCAGTGTGTGTGTGTGTAGCGTGTGTATATTGAACGCAGTGTGTGTGTGTGTAGCGTGTGTATATTGAACGCAGTGTGTGTGTGTGTAGCGTGTGTATATTGAACGCAGTGTGTGTGTGTAGCGTGTGTATATTGAACGCAGTGTGTGTGTGTAGCGTGTGTATATTGAACGCAGTGTGTGTGTGTAGCGTGTGTATATTGAACGCAGTGTGTGTGTGTAGCGTGTGTATATTGAACGCAGTGTGTGTGTGTAGCGTGTGTATATTGAACGCAGTGTGTGTGTGTAGCGTGTGTATATTGAACGCAGTGTGTGTGTGTAGCGTGTGTATATTGAACGCAGTGTGTGTGTGTAGCGTGTGTATATTGAACGCAGTGTGTGTGTGTAGCGTGTGTATATTGAACGCAGTGTGTGTGTGTAGCGTGTGTATATTGAACGCAGTGTGTGTGTGTAGCGTGTGTATATTGAACGCAGTGTGTGTGTGTAGCGTGTGTATATTGAACGCAGTGTGTGTGTGTAGCGTGTGTATATTGAACGCAGTGTGTGTGTGTAGCGTGTGTATATTGAACGCAGTGTGTGTGTGTAGCGTGTGTATATTGAACGCAGTGTGTGTGTGTAGCGTGTGTATATTGAACGCAGTGTGTGTGTGTAGCGTGTGTATATTGAACGCAGTGTGTGTGTGTGTAGCGTGTGTATATTGAACGCAGTGTGTGTGTGTGTAGCGTGTGTATATTGAACGCAGTGTGTGTGTGTAGCGTGTGTATATTGAACGCAGTGTGTGTGTGTAGCGTGTGTATATTGAACGCAGTGTGTGTGTGTGTAGCGTGTGTATATTGAACGCAGTGTGTGTGTGTGTAGCGTGTGTATATTGAACGCAGTGTGTGTGTAGCGTGTGTATATTGAACGCAGTGTGTGTGTAGCGTGTGTATATTGAACGCAGTGTGTGTGTAGCGTGTGTATATTGAACGCAGTGTGTGTGTGTAGCGTGTGTATATTGAACGCAGTGTGTGTGTAGCGTGTGTATATTGAACGCAGTGTGTGTGTAGCGTGTGTATATTGAACGCAGTGTGTGTGTAGCGTGTGTATATTGAACGCAGTGTGTGTGTAGCGTGTGTATATTGAACGCAGTGTGTGTGTAGCGTGTGTATATTGAACGCAGTGTGTGTGTAGCGTGTGTATATTGAACGCAGTGTGTGTGTAGCGTGTGTGTATTGAACGCAGTGTGTGTGTAGCGTGTGTGTATTGAACGCAGTGTGTGTGTAGCGTGTGTGTATTGAACGCAGTGTGTGTGTAGCGTGTGTATATTGAACGCAGTGTGTGTGTAGCGTGTGTATATTGAACGCAGTGTGTGTGTAGCGTGTGTATATTGAACGCAGTGTGTGTGTAGCGTGTGTATATTGAACGCAGTGTGTGTGTAGCGTGTGTATATTGAACGCAGTGTGTGTGTAGCGTGTGTATATTGAACGCAGTGTGTGTAGCGTGTGTATATTGAACGCAGTGTGTGTAGCGTGTGTATATTGAACGCAGTGTGTGTGTAGCGTGTGTATATTGAACGCAGTGTGTGTGTAGCGTGTGTATATTGAACGCAGTGTGTGTGTAGCGTGTGTATATTGAACGCAGTGTGTGTGTAGCGTGTGTATATTGAACGCAGTGTGTGTGTAGCGTGTGTATATTGAACGCAGTGTGTGTGTAGCGTGTGTATATTGAACGCAGTGTGTGTGTAGCGTGTGTATATTGAACGCAGTGTGTGTGTAGCGTGTGTATATTGAACGCAGTGTGTGTGTAGCGTGTGTATATTGAACGCAGTGTGTGTGTAGCGTGTGTATATTGAACGCAGTGTGTGTGTAGCGTGTGTATATTGAACGCAGTGTGTGTAGCGTGTGTATATTGAACGCAGTGTGTGTGTAGCGTGTGTATATTGAACGCAGTGTGTGTGTAGCGTGTGTATTTTGAACGCAGTGTGTGTGTAGCGTGTGTATTTTGAACGCAGTGTGTGTGTAGCGTGTGTATATTGAACGCAGTGTGTGTGTAGCGTGTGTATATTGAACGCAGTGTGTGTGTAGCGTGTGTATATTGAACGCAGTGTGTGTAGCGTGTGTATATTGAACGCAGTGTGTGTAGCGTGTGTATATTGAACGCAGTGTGTGTAGCGTGTGTATATTGAACGCAGTATTTGTGTAGTGTGTGTATATTGAAAGCAGTATTTGTGTAGTGTGTATATTGAAAGCAGTATTTGTGTAGTGTGTGTATATTGAAAGCAGTATTTGTGTAGTGTGTGTGTATTGAAAGCAGTATTTGTGTAGTGTGTGTATATTGAAAGCAGTATTTGTGTAGTGTGTGTATATTGAAAGCAGTATTTGTGTAGTGTGTGTATATTGAAAGCAGTATTTGTGTAGTGTGTGTATATTGAAAGCAGTATTTGTGTAGTGTGTGTATATTGAAAGCAGTATTTGTGTAGTGTGTATATTGAAAGCAGTATTTGTGTAGTGTGTGTATTGAAAGCAGTATTTGTGTAGTGTGTGTATTGAAAGCAGTATTTGTGTAGTGTGTGTGTATTGAAAGCAGTATTTGTGTAGTGTGTGTATATTGAAATCAGTATTTGTGTAGTGTGTGTATATTGAAAGCAGTATTTGTGTAGTGTGTGTATATTGAAAGCAGTATTTGTGTAGTGTGTGTATATTGAAAGCAGTATTTGTGTAGTGTGTGTATATTGAAAGCAGTATGTGTAGTGTGTGTATATTGAAAGCAGTATTTGTGTAGTGTGTGTATATTGAAAGCAGTATTTGTGTAGTGTGTGTATATTGAAAGCAGTATTTGTGTAGTGTGTGTATATTGAAAGCAGTATTTGTGTAGTGTGTATATTGAAAGCAGTATATGTTTAGTGTATATTTAATGCAGTATATGTGTAGTGTGTATATTTAATGCAGTATATGTGTAGTGTGTATATTTAATGCAGTATTTGTGTAGTGTGTATATTTAATGCAGTATTTGTGTAGTGTGTATATTTAATGCAGTATTTGTGTAGTGTGTATATTTAATGCAGTATTTGTGTATTGTGTATATTGGATGCAGTATTTGTGTAGTGTGTATATTGGATGCAGTATTTGTGTAGTGTGTGTTTAGTGAATGCAGTATTTGTGTAGTGTGTCTATATAATGAATGCAGAGTGTTTGTGTAGTGTGTATATATAATGAATGCAGAGTGTTTGTGTAGTGTGTATATATAATGAATGCAGAGTGTTTGTGTAGTGTGTATATATAATGAATGCAGAGTGTTTGTGTAGTAGTGTGTATATATAATGAATGCAGAGTGTTTGTGTAGTGTGTGTATATATAATAAATGCAGAGAGTGTGTGTGTTTCTGTAGGTATGCAATTTGTGTAAAATGGGAGGGGTGGGGGCATTTTTTTTTATTTACATTTTTTTTAAAATATAAAAAAAAAAAAATTATATATATATATTTTAGTCCACTCTCCGGGATATGGCATTCCCTGGTGGTCCGGTGGCATGGACTGTGCAGCGGGGGCCCAGCAAGCTCTTACATACCTTCCCAGCAGCTCCCTTTAGCTCCCCTGTCTAACTATTGCGGCCTACTTGCCGCTCGGAGCGTTGCCATGGTAACCCGTAGCAACGCTCTGACGGCCGCGGGACTCGCAAGATTTACACAGGGGAGCTAAAAGGAGCTGCTAGGAAGGTAAGTAAGAGCTTGCTGCGGGCCCTCCAGGACTGCCGGGCTAGTAATGGGCCCGGCGGTCCTGGTATGTATATACGGCAATATCAGTATCTCTATTGGCCGATACCGATATTGCCGAAAATACTAAATGTTGGCCAGACCGATAATCGGTCGATCCCTAGTCCTTACAGTGTAGGTGGTATCATCCCCACTAAGGATATAGTGTCCAGGTATCAGGAATAAAGCAGGATGGTCCAGAAAAGGGTTAAAACTATAATGCTTTATTAACATTACATACAAAAGACAAAAAATATACAGCAACAATCATAGGTTGCATAAGTTGTTTTGCCTTATTGCATTGGCTTTATCAGAGTGTATTACAGAGACCTGGTTATTATCTGCTTTTATAGCAGAGTAAAATTCACTGAATTAGCAAACAAAATTGTCTGGTTTGTCCATCTTATCCAAGGGGACAAGGCTAGACATCTGTAAAACATAACAGAACTCTATAAGGATTTGAAGATAGTCATGAAGCCTTTAAAGTAAAAGAAAAAGGACTATTTCTCACCTCAAAGACCTCAGAACTATGTGAGTGCAGACGCCACACCTGTCCAATCATTGACACGCCCTCCTAGGGCTGCCTACAATACTCACAACACTTCTTATGTGTCTTGGACATAAAAAGAAGCTACATGGTTCCACCAATGGAATTATGTGCAAAAAGCCTTACTGAAATTTAGGTAAGCAATGTCTACTGCACCACCCTGATCTATTTTAGTTACCCAATAAAAAAAAAAATCAATAAGGGGGCGGAGCCAACGCTTGAACCTGAACAGACGCAATTTCTAAAAACTCCTCGCAGTCCCTGATAAAAATCGCCTCATATCTCCAACCTGAAACGCCATCCGAACATACCAACCCAAGAATCGGTACCGGGTCGCTTACCCGCACAGATGGATGCCTTTTCAGTACTCCCAATGACAAAACAAGAAAAGGCGTAAAATTGGGGACTAGCAGCCAACGCCACGAGGCCTGGAGACACTCCTCGACCATTTTCTGGAGCAACCCAGAACAGCCCGAGTCAAGCACAATACCCGACAACTCGAATAAGAGACGCCGGACACAAAGACCCGACAGGGACATAGGGGCCATGCTTCAGAGGCCCACGCCAACTCAAACACCTCCAGTGGAGGCCTCACACACACACACACACACACACATGTGGCACCGACACTAGAGTCAGCAAGCGGATACAAAGAGACAAGGAACGAGCTGGTCACTGAATCTTCTCTAAGCCTGCAACAAACCGACAGCTCAGCTCCAACCACCAAAGGGGATCTCAAAACTCTCCTCTCGGATCTCCGCAAAATGATGACAGCTGACCTAGTGCCCCTACACACGGAGATCCAGGCAAATACTGTACATATTAAGGCAGTGGAAGACGATATCATGGATGTCCGAACCACAGTGACTCACCTGAACAGAGAGATCCCGCAACTCCACACTAGCCTGTACAACATGTCTCAACGCCTGACTGCCCTCGAAGACCAAAAACGCAGCAATAATATAAAGATCCGCAGCATCCCCGCCGCAGTGGTGGCCGAAGAGCTGCCACACTACATCAGGAGACTGCTCACCTACGTTCTCTCACCCCCAGTGGCCAAGAAAATCGCCCTGAACGGCATATTCCAGATCGCTAACCAGGGCTGTGGAGTCGGAGTCGGAGGAAATTTTGGGTACCTGGAGTCGGAGTCAGTGCATTGTTTGCAGACTCCTACTCATACTAAATTTAGATTGGAATTAAAAAAAGCAAGTTTAAATTTCCCAATTCACAAAAAGTTATAATTAATGACTTCTCTACTGTAAGAATAAAGACCAATGCATGCAGTGCCTCACGTAACCGCAAAACAAACACGTTAAGTGACCGTGAAGAAGCATGCTTTTCATGTGCTTCACTATATGGCATGCAAAGCACAATTAGGAGCGGCAATACTTATACTTTCCATAGTGTTGTGTTCTGCTGTTACAGGGAACACAGCGCCCATGGGTAACCTAGCCTCTCACTGATAAGGGATTAAGTAAATATGTTTTTTGCAGGACTAGAGACACTTGTATAAGTGAAGGGAATGGAGGATCAATAGTTCAAGACTGAAGCTGTAAACCATTTGAAAAACTGCTGTCATTCAGCTAAGGCTATAAAAACTTGTAAACTCTGATTGTTAGCTTAAACATGACTATAGGACTCTACTAGGGAAATCATGTTTTATAATAAATGCCCCTTCCTGGATCCTCCCACTGCCCTATATTCAGCAGCAGATCAGCAATTCAGCACACAAAAAGGAGAACGCAGCAGCTTCTGGCCAACTACCTCTCTCTGCTAGAAGAGCTGAGAAGAACTTGGTGGAACAGCTTCTTGGATTCAACTGTAAGTGTTTATATTTATTTTAACCCCTTAAGGACCGAGGACGGTTCAGGAGTCATCGGCATTTTTGCATTGCCGACCGCTGACGGTCCCGAACCGTCCTAACGGTCTTAGTTACTTACCCGATCGCCGTAATTCCCCCGGCGGCGATCTGCGTTGGTCCCGGTGTGGGGAGACTGCCTGCAGCCCAGACAGTCTCCCCATGGTGGATTAGGACCCCTGTGGCCATGTGATCGCTCAACAGAGCGACCACATGGTCACAATAGGTGCCCATGTGTCTGCCTGCAGGGGGACTGTCTGTGCTGACAGGCAGTCTCCCTGCTAGTGTAAAATCAAAGAAAAAAAATAAAGGTTAAAGTTAATAAATAAAAATAATAGTTATATATGTGTATATATATAGGATATATAGACGTATATAATATATATATATAATGACATACTAAGTGTATTTTTATATTAATATGTACATATATTAATATAAAAATACACTTATAATTAAATTACACACGTGTATGTATGTATATATATACACACATATATATATATATATATATATATATATATATATATATATATATATATTATTAAATACAAATAATAATTTAAATTAAATTAAAAAATGTAAAAATAAAAAATTATATATCTATATGAAATTTTATTCTAACAGTATTTTGATATTAATATATATATATATATTTATATCAAAATGCACTCAGAATGAAATTGCATATATATCTATGTATATATAAATAAATAAAAAGAATACGAACTATTCATATGTCCATATACAAAATTACATAAATAATTATATAAATATACACGTAGACTACAAATATATAAATATGCATATATATTTAAATTCTACGTGTGTATTTATGTAATATTTTTACATAATTAAGTAATTTAAGGGACCTGCCTGCCAACCCAGGTCGAAAGTCCAGATAATTTAATTTGTTAGCACTGTATTTTACCCTGTAACGTTCTACGACACCCTAAAACCTGTACATGGGGGGTACTGTTTTACACGGGAGACTTCGCTGAACACAAATATTAGTGATTCAAAACAGTAAATCATATCACAGCGATGATATTGTCAGTGAAAGTGACTTTTTTTTTCTTTTTCACACACAAACAGCACTTTTACTGATGATATAATTGTTGTGATACATTTTCCAGTTTTTAAACACTAATATTTGTGTTCAACAAAGTCTCCTGAGTATAACAGTACACCCCATGTACAGGTTTTATAGCGTTTTTGAAAGTTACAGGGTCAAATATATGGGTCAGATATTTTTACATTGAAAATGGCCAGGTTGGTTACGTTGCCTTTGAGAGCGTATGGTAGCCGAGGAATGAGAATTACCCCCATGATGGCATACCATTTGCAAAAGAAGACAACCCAAGGTATTGCAAATGGTGTATGTCCAATCTTTTTTAGTAACCACTTAGTCACAAACACTGGCCAAAATTAGCGTTCAATTTAGTTTTTTACTTTTTTCACACACAAACAAATATGAACGCTAACTTTGGCCAGTGTTTGCGACTAAGTGGCTACTAAAAAAGTCTGGACATACCCCATATTGAATACCTTGAGTTGTCTACTTTAAAAAAATATATGTACATGTGGGGTGGTATTCAGAGATTTATGACAGATAATAGTGTTACAATGTCACTATTGATACATTTTAAAAATGTATGTTTTGAAACCGCAATATCCTACTTGTACTTATAGCCCTATAACATGCAAAAAAATAGCAAAAAGCATGTAAACACTGGGTATTTTTAAACTCAGGACAACATTTTGAATCTATTTAGCAGTTTTTTTCATTCGCTTTTGTAGATGAGTAAAAGAGTTTTCACATAAAAGTAAAAAAACATGTATTTTTTTCAATTTTTCATCAAATTTTTTCATTTTTTTTTTTTTAATTAAATTACATGAGATTATATAAATAATGGTATGTAAAGAAAGCCCCTTTTGTCCTGAAAAAAACAATAAATAATTTGTATGGGAACAGTAAATGAGAGAGTGGAAAATTACAGCTAAACACAAACACCACAAAAGTGTAAAAAGATGCCTGGTCGCAAATGTACAACATCGCAAAAACAGTCCAGTCTTAAAGGGGTTAAAACCTGCATGCCTGCTTGTCTGTATAAGGGAAGACATGTGTACATGTTTCTGGAAGAAACTGTCTATCCTAGGTTTGTAAGTGTATTTATATGCTCTGAGTACTAAAATGTAGGCTCTGTGTTGTGTGTGTGTGTGTGTGTACAGTACATGTCTGTACATGTTTTTTGACATAGCACAAATCATGGGTTGGTTTAGTGCTGGGAAATATAGCTTATTTGTTTGTACAACTTACAAGACTGTGGATGTTGATATTAAAAATCTAATTATATGCCAGTTAGTAATTAGTATAACATATTTTATATTTTAGGAAAAGAGGCGCCCTAAATAATGTCTGTTTATGAGCACTTTGCATTATCAAGTGATGGAAAACATAACGTGTGCCAATGTATTAGAAAAGAGGATGATGGTGAAAAACAATGTGATGCAAAAATTAGCAGTTTCAGTGGGTCTGATAAAAATGCACCTACAAGAACAGCAAATTTGAAAAGACACTTACAGCGTTTTCATCCCAAAGTGTTAGAAGCCGTGAATGTGAAAGATAGCAATGGAAACATTGCATCTACTTCTGTGACCAAAAACGTTCAGAAATCTACTGGAGAACAATCACAAATAAGAAAATTCTTTATATCTGACAAAGTTACCATAAGGATGACACCAGAAAAATTCAAACACCACCTTATTGAAATGGTAGTAAAGAATAGTTTACCACTATCCTTTTCACAAACAGCCTTTTTAGGCCGAAATGGAGAACCGGCAAAAAACCTTGGCGTTTCTCTGGAAAGAGAAAGTATAAGGAAACTTATAATTGAGGAGGCCAAATGTAAAAAGGAAGAACTACAGAAAGTTCTGAAAGGACGTTTTAGCTTCCTTAAAATGGATGCATGCACACGTCACAGAGTCAATTATTTCGCTATTAATGTTAGATTTGTGAATGAAAATAACAAAACAATAACACGGACCCTCAGATTAAAGGACACTCAGGCACATCACACCAGTGATTACCTTCAGAAGTTAGTGGAGGGTGTTCTAGAAGATTTTGAAATTAAAAAGGAACAGATTTTATGTGTTGTGACAGATAACGCTTCTAACATGTTGAGCACAATTGAGAAGATAACAAACAGATATTAGAGTTAGAGGAAGACAGTTCAGCAAGTATTGGGGAAAGTTTAGAAACTGAAGAGAATGCTGACATTTTTTTAGACAACTTTGTTGAAGAAGCATTGAAGCTTGCTACTATTCATCATATGCGACGTGCTGTTCATACACTGCAACTTGCCATAAGAGATGGATTAAAAGATCGCCATGCAGCTACACTAATTGGCAAATTACGGCAAGTAACTGTTGCAGCCAGGGCCCCGAAAACAGATGCAGTTTTATAAAGCTTTGTTGTTTTCATTGTGTTTGTCTTTTGCTTAAACTGTTCAATACAGTAGACTGTTGGCTTCCCAACCAGTAGTCCTGTGGTAATGACATGTATGTTGCCTTTCTTTCCTTCAAGGAATGTATAAAATACATTTGCATATTAATACAGAGGAGTCGGAAAGTCGGAAGTACAAAAAGCTGAGGAGTCGGAACATATATCTACCGACTCCACAGCACTGTCGCTAACACAGCCAAACCTTCTCACACAGAGCCGAGAGACGTCATCATCAAATTCACCTCAATGACAGATAAGGTTCACATCATGACAGCATTAACGGGTAAAACCCCATAGACTTTTGAGGACTCCTCACTTACCTTTTTCCAGGACCTATCCAGGGCAACATTACAATGACGCAGAACTTTGGGCCCTGTAACTACTCACCTCCGATCCTCTGGTGTGAGCTACCGATGGGGGAACCAGAGTACCCTACTGGTGAACCGCAACGGAGCTGAAACACCAGCATTCCTTGCAGCACTGGGTCTAACCGCACCCAATGCCGATCCATCCGCAAGGGCCCCATCAGAGACTTTAATCCCGGCGAATGTCACCCCATTTGTACAGAGGGCCGCAACCCTCACTGCCCCCGGGACCTGAACACTCAGCACCGATAAGCTAGGTGCCCAAAGATCCCGAAGGCAAGGAATAAGACTGTAAAGGAATTAGATCGCTAAACCAGTTACATTATGTTTAAGAATGTTTGTTTTCCGTTTTACACTGTACTCCATTTGATACCATAGACTTCCCCAGGCGTCCATATCCGACGCAATAAAAGCTTACAGGCTCCAAAGAGTCACAGATGGGCAATAGCACACACAACTCAGAATAGGAATGGCCAAACACATTTGCACCAAAAATAACGGAGGTATCTTTAGACCACCCCTTTCCTCCCCCCACGTGGGGTAACTCTTCGCATCAGCCCTCTTCCAGGCTTCCTGACGAACTAGCCCAGGGCCCTTAAACATGCCCTACTCACAGCATTCCACTTGCACATATACAGGAGCCCGAGCTAGAGTAAAAGCAAGCTAGATAGAGGCTCATGAGAAACACGAACCACCATGTCACCCTTACACAACAAAATGCAAGACATAACTACTCTCCCCTACTAATGCTTCCAAACGCATAACCACTTAAGCACCCTAAGGGACCAGAGTAACCAACCTGACAATACACTGTATCAACCCCACCAAAGTGGCCTAGGACAGCTCCCTCATGCCTATAAAAAAAAAGTAAAAGAAAAAAGTGCCATACATCGGTCTTATTATGTTATTGTTATTTCTGCTTTTTACTGCCTTATATGACTCACTACATGTATTGTATCATACAAGCACTACAAAAATAACGAATAAAAATAAAATTTTTTTTAAAAAAATCAATAAGATTAGTTTCGCATGATCTCCCATGTAAACCCATGTTGTCTCTGATCTTGAAATCCATGTGATTTTAGATATTCAACAATCCTATCCTTTAACATACATGGTTTCCATCACTTTCCCCACTACTGAAGTAAGGCTTACTGGCCTGTGATTGCCCAACTCTTCCCTACTACCTTTCTTGCAAATGGGCACAACATTCGCTAACTTCAAATCTTCTGGGACTACTCCGGTTAACAATGATTGGTTAAATAAATCTGTTAATGGTTTTGCTAGTACACCACTAAGCTCTTTTAATAACTTTGGGTATATTCCATCTGGCCACATTGACTTATTTGTCTTTACTTTTCACAGTTGGAATAGAACCTCTTCCTCTGTAAACTCTCATGTAACAAATGACTAATTTGTCCTTTTTCCTAACTGAGGCCCCTTTTCTTCATTCTCATCATTCATTGAGGCAGTCTGCTAAACCTTTATCCTCTTCTACACACCCTCCTTCTTTTGGTTTTAATCTAACCAATTCTTGTTTTACGTTCCTTTTCTCAATTATGTATCTAAAAAAATGTTTTGTCCCATCTTTTTTTTTTTTTTTTTTTACTGACTGTGCCATATACTCTTCTGTGTGTGATTTGGAAGCTCTTAGAACTTGCTTAGCCTCTTTCTGCCTACTCTTATAGATCCGTCTATGTACCTCAAGCTGAGGTTTTTTTTTTGCTAAATGCAACTTTTTGTTTACTATTTTGGTCACATCTGCAAAGCACCACAGTGGTTTCTTCAATTTTTAGCTTTTGCTGACAAGCATAATACAATTTTCTGTTGCCTTCAGCAGTGCAACTTTTAAATAATCCCATTTCTCTTGGACTCTATTTAAATTGCTCGAGTCTGATAAGGACTCCTTTACACATTCTAATTTTAGAAAAGTCTGGTTTTCTAAATTTTAAAAAAAACTTTTGTTTTTGTGAGGTGTGACTCAATCACTATTCTTAAATTAAACCACACCGACTGATGATCACCTCTTTACGAGCTGGCTCCTCAACGACTTGTTTTAGAGACAATCCCAGTAGGGAGTTTAGAATGTGTGGGCCCCTGCCACAAGCATCTATTTTGGTTTTCCAGTTCACATCAGGAAGATTAAAGTCACCCATGATGATAACGTCCCCCTTCATTGTCATTTTAGCTATTTCCTCAACTAGTAGATTATCTAACTCTTCTATTTGTCATGGGGGCCTTTCCAAAATGATTAAATCTGTTGTGAACATTTCTAAATGATTTATCTACAAAAATTCCTATAGATTTTAATGGTGACTTCTGTAGATAAATCACTTAAAAACGTATCTAAATCATTTTTAAAGCTTATTAAATCAAGGCCTTGGTTTAAAGACGGTGTACTCAAATATTTTACTAGTACAGTATTATTAAACAATTCTATAACCTACACCATTTAAAATTGTTTTGGTAAAAAAGGCAAAATAATACTCACTTGGACATTGTGAACAAGGCAATAATTGTAGTATTTGATTTTGCAGAGCTTCAGAAAATTTAAGGAAGCTGAAGAAAAAAAATATAATAATTTAGGGCAGGACACACTTCACAAAAGCTGTATCTCTTATATGATGTACTTATGTGGGTGTCTGTATCCATGTACAAATAAATATATACACATAAATCTAATTTTTAAGATAATAGTCAAGCATAAACGTTAAAGGACCACTAAAGGCACCCTGACCACTTTAGCTTAATGAAGTGGTCTGGGTGCCAGGTCCACCTAGGATTAACCCTTTCTGCTGTAAACATAGCAGTTTCAGAGAAACATAGAGAAACTGCTATGTTTACTTTAGGGTTAATCCAGCCTCTAGTGGCTGTCTCATTGACAGCCGCTAGAGGCGCTTCCGCGCTTCTCACTGTGATTTTCACAGTGAGAAGACGCCAGCGTCCATAGGAAAGGATTGAGAATGCTTTCCTATGAGACTGGCTGAATGCGCGCTCCTCTTGCCTGCATGCGCATTCAGCTGATGACGGAAGAAGAGGGAGGAGATTCTCCAGCACCGAGGAAGCTGGAGAAAGGATGAGTGTTTAACCCCTTCCTCTCCAACCAGCCCAGCGGGAGGGGGACCATGAGGGTGGGGGCACCCTCAGGGCACTAAAGTGCAAGGAAAACGAGTATGTTTTCCTGGCACTATCGTGGTCCTTTAATGGCTATTAGAAACAGTTCTGTTCATTAAATTTGTAAATATTGATTCACACCTTGACTGTATCTGTGAGGGAGCCATACAATGTCTCTCCAACTCTGACTTTTTCTCTCTTAATTCTATTGAATCTCAGCACTGAATCAATGCTGTCCTATGGGGGAAGGACTAATGCGTGTACAGCATTCAGCGCTGACTTTGGAGGAGATGGAGCCAGCGCCGAGGAACCTCAGCGATGGCATGCAGTAAGTGTAAAAAATAGTTTTTCATCCTTACTTGATGGCGGGATCGAGGTTGGGGGGCTTAGGAACACAGAACACTTTAGTGTTAGAAATACAGTTCTGTAAGGAGACAACGTCAATGCACCAAATCCACCTCACTAATATTACCTGATTGTTGTACTTAGAATGTCCCTTTAATAAAATATGCATATGGTTATACTTCCATAGGAGACACAATTTATAGTGCATCCCATATCATTCCACTTGAAAAATGTCATTTGAGGAACCTACATTAAACTAAATATCAGTCCATACCTCCCAACATTTAAAATGGACAAAGGGAAACTATAATTTTAAAGGACCACTATAGTGCCAGGAAAACACTCGTTTTCCTGGCACTATAGTGCCCTGAGGGTGCCCCCACCCTCAGGGTCCCCCTCCCGCCCGGCTCTGGAAAGGGGAAAAGGGGTAAAACTTACCTTTTTCCAGCGCTGGGCGGGGAGCTCTCTGCCTCCGATCCTCCTCCGTTCCGCCCCGTCGGCTGAATGCGCACGCGCAGCAAGAGCTGCGCGCGCATTCAGCCGGTCGCATAGGAAAGCATTTACAATGCTTTCCTATGGACGCTTGCGTGCTCTCACTGTGATTTTCAGTGAGAATCACGCAAGCGCCTCTAGCGGCTGTCAGTGAGACAGCCACTAGAGGCTTTGGGGGAAGGCTTAACCCATTTATAAACATAGCAGTTTCTCTGAAACTGCTATGTTTATAAAAAAAATGGGTTAACCCTAGCTGGACCTGGCACCCAGACCACTTCATTAAGCTGAAGTGGTCTGGGTGCCTTGAGTGGTACTTTAAGGGTGTTCGTGAGGGTGTGGCCAGGGATGGTGCTGTTCTGAGAATTTTTATGTGACTTACTAATTAAAGGGACACTATAGTCACCTGAACAACTTTAGCTTAATTAAGCAGTTTTGGTGTATAGAACATGCCCCTGCAGCCTCACTGCTCAATCCTCTACCATTTAGGAGTTAAATCCCTTTGTTTATGAACCCTAGTCACACCTCCCTGCATGTGACTTGCACAGCCTTCCATAAACACTTCCTGCAAAGAGAGCCCTATTTAGGCTTTCCTTATTGCAAGTTCTGTTTAATTAAGATTTTCTTATCCCCTGCTATGTTAATAGCTGACCCTGCAAGAGCCTCCTGTATGTGATTAAAGTTCAATTTAGAGATTGAGATACAATTATTTAAGGTAAATTACATCTGTTTGAAAGTGAAACCAGTTTGTTTTTGTTTTTTTCATGCAGGCTCTGTCAATCATAGCCAGGGGAGGTGTGGCTAGAGCTTCATAAACAGAAACAAAGTGATTTAACTCCTAAATGACAGTGAATTAAGCAGTGAAATTGCAGAGGAATGATCTATACACTGAAACTGCTTTATTTAGCTAAAGTAATTTAGGTGACTATAGTGTTCCTTTAACATATTTATGCAAATAGAATGTAAATTACAAGAACAAATCTAATTAACACAGTCTGATTTCTAAATGCATTTATTGTAGTTAAAATACACTACTAAACGACACTCACTAATTATTGGGAGTGCATTATTGCTGTGGAGCTCTGTTACACACAGGCTGATAATCGTAGAAAAGAGGGACAAAAGGATAGAAACGAGGAACAGGTAGATGTAAGCCCAAAATAAGGACCGTCCTTCCTAAATAGGGACACTTGGGAGGTATGTTGCCAATACAGCCTTAATAGGAATATGTAGGAATAACCATAATAACTAAAGCAGCAACGCTCATCCTGTATTCCAGCATATTGCCCACCATGCACACACGTCAATGAAAGCATGAGCTTTACATGACCCAGCAGCATAGCATTCAGACACCATACTTGCTCACAGCACGGTGTACCTCTGGGTCTCTCCTCAGTATATAGATCTATAACAATGTCCCCCAGCGTTGTTTCCAAAAGCACAGCCATTGCAGAGCCCCGTGTCTACCACTCAGCCACTCGCAAACGTCACTAAAGCGCGACTTGACATGAATCCACACCAGTATGGACCGACACGCCATTCAAATTACTGGGGGCGAGTTCTAAACACGAGAGAAAAAACCTGACTAACAAAACTCTCATCGGTTCTAAACTCAAGAGAGTGACGAAGTTCACAACGTGATTAGAAAACCTGCTGCTTCCGTTGTTTGAAAGTCAGTCAGTACGTACATACATAGTCACCGGAACCATGCTGCGTATTTCTCTTGTATCCAGCCACCGAACTAAAACTATATTAAAACATGTCTCCAGTGTTAAATACACGACACAATGGAGACATATTTCTTTTTTGGGGGGTTGACTGACTTTCAAAGCTCCAACAAAATGTCCCCCGCATCGGAGACAGTGACATGTTGCGAATGGCACTCCTCACGGGGAGGGGGGAGGGGGGGGTAATTGCTTAATGTGTGCATTGGAATGTAGGGTGATAAGCACGCCATATTGTGGTTGGCAGCACGTGGAAGCCATGTTGTGAATGGCAAGGCGTAGTTATGGGATGCCAATGTGACAGGCTCAGCTGTGTTATCGTGGTTTGACAATTGCCGTTGGGCATAGCGTTTCCTGGTTTTGCTCGTGTGCGGGAACATAGTTGTTATAGTAGAGTAATAATGGTGGCGGGGCATGGGGGAAAGGGATGCTCCACTTTATAGTCTCCTCCTCTCTGCTCCTCCTTCAACACATCATTTCTGGTTTTGAGTCTGGGAGAAGATGGTGTACTGTTTACTATTTTCAAGGCCCAGTTGGATTCTCCTCTCGTGTTTATCTTGTATCTCCCTGATAGCCACGACCAGCGGGCAGAGCAATCACAACAGACCATCCGTCCAGGTATTTATACTCCATGGGGGGCTTCTTATACCACACACACAGACCAGTGAAGACCAACAGGAAGGGGGTAGATATAAAAACAGTTATTTCAGGTGTTGTTTCTTGAGCAATGTAAGTTGTTACCTTACGTGGGGTTAACAATAAACTATTTACCCATGTTTGGTTAGTATTATTGTACTCCACTGGGTTTCTGTTGTGTTTATACGAAGTTAAATTTATGAAGAAGCGATTTGCTCATTAAAGTCCATAACCCTCACTATTGTTTCTTGCTGTATGGGAGCATGGACCTACAAGTTATTACATTATAAAGGGCAATAACCAATATTTTTTTTTCTTAGTTATCAAATATCCTAGTTTATCATCTAATAGGCACACTATACTCACCAAAACAGCTTTAGCTTAATAAAGCGGTTTTGGTGTTTTAGATCATGCCTCTGCAGTCTCATTGTTCAATTCTCTGCCATGTAGGAGTTAACCCCTTAAGGACACATGACATGTGTGACATGTCATGATTCCCTTTTATTCCAGAAGTTTGGTCCTTAAGGGGTTAAATCATTTATTTATTTTTCAAGACCTAGTCACACCTCTCTGCATGGAACTGACACAGCCTTCCTAAACACTTCCTGTAAAGAGTAATCTAATGTTTACACTTCCTTTATTGCACAGACTGTTACATTTAGAATGTCTTAAGCCCTTGCACTATCAACAGTTTGCAATTTAAAGAGCAGGAGATGAAAACTTATAAAACAAGTACACATAACACGTTATTGAAAAATTAAAGCATTTTCCTCGTGCAGACTGTGCAAGTTGTAGACAGAGGAGGAGGTGTGGCTAGGGCTGCATAAAGGAAACAAAAGTGATTTATCTCCAGAATGGCCATGAATTGAGCATTGAGGCTTCACGGGCATTAACTATACACAAAATCACTGACAATCACTGGAATAGAGGAAGCAGGGAGAAAGCAAAAGGGGAAATTATATGAAATCAGAGGAGGAGCAGAAAATGTGATCATACTAAAGATTATAAATGGTACTTCTAAAGCTAATTTTGACACAATTTTAGGGGGATATGCATTTTTTTTTTTTTTTTTTACCTTTACAATTCTTTTAAGGTCCGCATTCAGGCGTAAAAGGGGATGGTATTTTGTGCAACACAACAGGTCCTTTCCTTTCTTAGAGATGAGTGAGTGAGTTGCTGGGACATTGGCCCCCAGTCTGGATAAGTTCTGTCTAACCAGAAGCTTAGGTAGTAGTAAATCCATGAACCTGTGTAAATAGCTTGCAGAAAGCAGGTGACTTACTGGATTTAGATAACTTGAGTTCCTTCCCCAGCTCTTCCAGTAATGGGGACAATTTGAGATCGTCTGCAATTTTTGGCATAAGTACCTGGATAACATTTTGAGTAATAAACTCTGATACTCTACACTAATGCTGCTGAGAAGCTTCACTTTGGTGTGACTGTTCAAGGTTATAAAGCTCAGTATAGTAGCATTGAAAGAAAGTCTAAGCTTCCTACTTGCTGTTGTCAGTTTCAGACAAGTGTTGTAGAAACGTAAAATGTGACGGCAGAGAAAAACCATTCGGATGTATGACACTTCAATGTAATGCTGGATACCTAATGTGCTGTACATATGGTCTTAGATGTAATATATATGGTTCCCCTAATGTTAAACTTACACTGTGACCGAATCCATGACTAATGTACATACATAAAGCCTGTCAACCAAAAATAAAGAATAAAAAAAAAAAATTCGACCCATCTAATCTGCCCAATTTTCAAAATACTTTCATTAGTCCCTGGCCTTATCTTATAACTAGGATAGCCTTATGCCTATCCCACGCATGCTTAAACTCCTTCACTGTGTTAACCTCTACAACTTTAGTTGGAAGGCTATTCCATGCATCCACTACCCTCTCAGTAAAGTAATACTTCCTAATATTTTTAAACCTTTGCCCCTCTAATTTAAGACTATTTCCTCTTGTTGTGGTAGTCTTTCTTCTTTTAAATAAAGTCTTTATGTATTTAAATGTTTCTTATCTTATCTTTCCTCCAAGCTATACATGTTAAGATCCTTTAACCTTTCCTTGTAAGTTTTATCCTGCAATCCGTATACCAGCTTAGTAGCCCTTCTCTGAACACTCTCTAACGTATCAATATCCTTCTGGAGATACGGTCTCCAGTACTGCGTACAATATTTCAAGTGAAGTCTCACCCGTGTTCTGTACAATGGCACTTCTCTCTTTCTACTGCTAATTCCTCTCTTATACAACCAAGCATTCTGCTAGAATTTCCTGCTGCTCTATTTCATTGCCTGCCTACCTTTAAGTCATCAGAAATAATCACCCCTAAACCCCTTTCCTCAAATGTTGAGGTTAGGACTCTATCAAATATTCTGTACTCTGCCCTTGGGTTTTTACATCCAAGATGCATTATCTTGCACTTATCCACATTAAATGTCAGTTGCCACAGCACTGACCATTTTTCTAGTTTACCTACACCATTTGCCATTTGGCTTATCCCTCCTGGAACATCAACCCTGTTACATATCTTAGTATAGCAAAAAGACATACCTTACCATCAAGACCTAGTGCAATATCAATAATAAAAATATTAAAGAGAGTGGGTCCAAATACAGATCCCTAAGGTACCTCACTCGTGACAAGACCATGCTTCAAATATACTCCATTGAATACAACCCTCTGTTACCTGTCACAATATTGGAATCCAAACTTAAAGATTGCAGTTTATTGATCAGGCTTCTATGTGCAACATTGTCAACAGCCTTATTGAATTACTTGCCCGCCAACGTCAAGGCAGACCCCTCTAGACAGGTCCTACTCTGACCCTTCACCTTGCTTCCTTGAGCTTCTGTCAAAGATATCTCTAATGAGACAGGGGTATTTTTTATATACACCCCTATATACTTATTAACCCTTAATAGGGAGCACATGGGATGGGCGGCAGCATTGTAACAAAAAGTGAATACAAAAAAAAGTCCTGCGCTCACTCCCATCACTCCTGGGCGGCAGCAATGACCACAGTACACATCAGCCCAGGAGGGTTGAAACGTTGATTTCTCCTAACCACAGTTTATGTATTCTTTTGGAATGCAGTAAATACTTTTGTTTCACTTGAATGAAGACCTATATATATTTTAAAAAGCTAGGAAAAAAAAGGAGAGAACGCAGTTAACTTTTTTCTTTGTTTTTTACTATATGTATTGGAGCTGATGTGTACTGTAGGAATATAGTGGAGAAACTATGTCCATCGTGTCTGCAACAGTTATGAGCGTCATTCGTGTGTACATTCTTAGTCCAGATCCGCAAGGGAGCCGGTTAAAAAACTGTTGTCCTGTCATGTGGGCAGAAAAGAGAGGGGAGTAGAACTTATTTACAGAAAGTAACCAAGACCTGTGATCAGGTGATAAAGACCAGGAGAGCAAGGACTAAGACCAGTCTCTTCTCCCCATCCCTGATCCAAATGTACAGTATGAGTCTTCCACGGGAATCCTTACTATGTACAACTTGGAATGGCTATCGGCTTCACCCAGCTCACATAACAGGCGTACAGTATGAACATGTAATAATGGTATAGTAATTGGGGAGAAGCCCTAGGTCAACCATTTACAACAGTGAAAAACAATCAAATATCCCGGTCAGTTAATCTAACCAGTAGTGAGACCCGGGCCTAGATGTAAACCGTCCACCCCAGGCTCCAAACAGATATGCAAACTCCCTCAACATGAGCAATACCGATCTGGGCCAAGGTGAGGATATATGCCAGTCCCATCCCATCTCCCACTGCAAAAGCGGTCTCCATCCCAGCCATGTCACCTATGTGTCCATTGCTAAAAAGCATCAGTAAACAACCCTACAGTTACTTGCTTCATATTTAGGGATCCTCTGTCATGGTGCCAGTTGGGACTACGCAGTTCCCAAGCCAAAGGCTGAACCACTGTGTAAATGGTAAACCCTGTAATAGCATAGTCAATTCCTCTAAATCCATAACATGTCGCCTAGGTGTCAAAGTCCTGCATCCCATCAACACCTACCATTCTTGTAGATTTACCCAACGACCACCCGTCCCAACCAACATGACCCCCAAGATCTCTGTCAATGTAGTGAAGTACATTATGCCCCTCCAATTGTCCCACCTCAAGTGTCCACAACATGCGAACTGCCCTCACCCTGGTGGACACCTGGGCCTTAAAGGACCAATATAGGCACCCAGACCACTTCATCTTAATGAAGTGGTCTGGGTGCCAGGTCCCTCTAGGGTTAACCCTGCCTGCTGTAAACATAGCAGTTTCAGAAACTGCTATGTTTACATATGGGTTAATCCAGCCTCTAGTGGCTGTCTCACTGACAGCCGCTAGAGGCGCTTCCACGTTTCTCACTGTGATTTTCACAGTGAGAAGACGCTGCCGTCCATAGAAAAGCATTGAGAACTGCTTTCCTATGGACTGATTGAAGTCGCGCGCGGCTCTTGCCGCGCGTGCGCATTCAGCCGATGACGTCCAAAGGAGGAGGAGAGTCCCCAGCGCTATAGTGGTCCTTTAAGACTCAGGAGGCCCCAGGGTAAACTGCAGCCACCAACCAGTAGTTAAAGCCCAACATATCCATAACTTGCTGTGGCAGCAGTGAGGCCCGACACGGCACAACCAGCAGAGAACAGGAGTGCACATAGAATACATAACAATCAAGAGGTTCTAAAAGTGTGGATAGCAGTAGCCACCCCACTGGTCCTGTTCTGGTAGAAGGAGGGTACAATACTAAAGGCTGGGAGTATAATAGGAGACTAGACACGGATCAATCTCCAATCCGTGACTGTCCCGGGGGTCCGGGGTGTGGGCAGCCCGTCAAGACAATATGCGATATAAGGACAAATAATGGATAAATTGGCCAGCAATAAAAAGGGGTCCAACTTCCCTAGCTGCCCAAATATTTGTACACCCCTTTCCATCCAAATAGCCAGGAATGCTGCAGTCCCAGAGACCCCGACCAGGCAGGCTAGGGGAGCCCATGCTCCTCAGTTCAGGGTGCCCACATCAGATCTCAGAGCCAATTTGTAGGAGAGTCCATTATCCAATTTGGAACAATAATGGCTTGTAGGTTCAGGGCCCTAAGCAAGCGAGGAACATCATTCTGCCACTACAACACATGCTAGGTATTGCTTATTCGTGCCTGCAAGCTAAATGGGAAACCGTATCTGTGTGAGATGTGCTTCTCCTGCAGCATACTGATGACTGGCCTCAGGGCTGTCAGCGTGGATAGATCCTCGTATAAGGAGACCTGTGCATCCGGGTATGGTATGTTGGCCTGCAGCGCGCATGAGGGTCTCCTTCAGTTTAAATGAATGTAGGCCTCTGATGCAGATGTTGCTCCGCCCACCTCGATTATTCAGGTCTTCTACCTGCCAAAGGAGCTCCAGGTGCACTGACCCTTGTCTCATGACTGCAAAATCTGTGGCTTGTTGATGCTGGGCAACCTGTTGGCATTCCGCCTTCATCTCATCCACCCTGTGCTTGAAGGTAAACCTCTATAATTTCTTCTCGGTTCACCGCTCTGCCACCATGACCTTCCTATCGTTTGAGGTTAGCTTGTTGGCTTAAATAGAGGCTAGGTCAACCCATATCTGAGACAGAGCTTCTTCTCTCGCGGATCCTGGCATCGACTCTGCCACACTATCCACTCCAGACGAGGTCGACGACCATCTTTTTTGATGTTTTGTCTAAGCAATTTGATATGTTTGACAAAGAATTAGAGCTTCAACTATTCTTTCTATGTCTTCTTCTCTGTTAAATCATATCAAAACAGGATGAATCCCCTGAGAGAAAAAAAAACTAAACATAGGTTATATGTTAAATTAAAAGTCAGAAATTTAGTTATGTCCTTATTTCAGGAGAGTAAGTCTCCAGGACCTGGTATTGCCAAAACTACTCTTATATCTTGTGACATCTGGTGGCTACTTCTTAAATAGATCCAAGTGTGATGTTTGTACAGCAAACAAAGTACTATGTGGTCTGTTCCACCTGTTACCTATACCCTCTAATCCTTGGTCTAGTATATCTATTCATTTTATTGTTAATCTTCCCCCTTCCAATTGACTTATTCTTATGGTTATTGACCGGTTTCCAAGATGGCTCATTTAATATATGGCTGGTTTGCGTAATACTTGGGAGCATTTACAACATCTCTCGGTTCTTACTTCTCAGTGGCAGAGGAGGCATTCTGATAGACATCGTTGTGCAGCTCCTTCTTGTGTAGTTGGGGATAGGGTCTTGCTTTCTAGACGCAATGGCTGTCTGAGTGCCCTCCATGAAATTCACTACTCGTTTTCTCTGTTTTGAATGCCTATTTTGTATTCTATGCGTATACCTAATGTCTTTCATACCTCCCTGTTGAAACCTCTTGTATGTATTCATTTTACTGGGACTCATGCTCCTCCACCTCCTCTTTCTGTTAAGGAATATGAGGTTGAATCTATCCTTGACCGTCGGCAGTCCATTGGGATGGGTATGGTCCCAAGAAACATAGTTGGGTTTCTCACTTTGATGTCGATGCTTCCCGGTTGGTCCATTCCTTTCACCTGTGTCATCTGGGCAAGCCTGTTCTTTCACGCCCAGTGGGAGTATCCTCCCGGTGGGGGGAGGGGGTGTTGTGTACCACCTGCCCTTCGCACGGATCTAACACTCCATGGGGCTGTACGATCTGAAGTACATACTCTATATTTACCTTACAGCGCCTGTCAATCACTTCTCTCCTGTTTCCGTGGGGAATATTCACCCGGACTCTGCCCAAAGTACTGGCACGCCTTTTATAATTTGAATAGCATGATATCCCGTCTACCATTAAAGTGACCACATCATCTAGACCAGTTGTTTTCAACCGGTGGTCTGCAGACCGGTAACAGTCCGCAAGAATTTATTGACGGTACGCAAAAGCTTTCACCCGCGGTGAGCCGGCCCTGCTGTCTGCCTTTCTCAGGCCGGTGAGGAGATCAAAGATCTCCCTTACCGATCTTCTGGCAGTTTGTTGAGGGAGGTGGGACCCGGGAGACTGCGGGGCAGGAGGAGCACCCAGGAGGATGTGATTCTCCGCGAACAGGCAGGTCGGAGCGTTGCCTCGCGTTACCATGGCAATTCTTCGACACAGCGATGTGCTTGCAGCAAAAAAATAGGCCAGCCTGCAGCTGCTGGAGCTGCAGGTTAAAGTGCACCCGTCACCACTGGAACACCAAGGATTGCAGTGATGTCTCCTCCTTCCAGGCCAGAGGTAAGAAGGGGGCATAAAGCTTCCCCCCTTTTAAGTAAATGATATACATTTTCTCCCTGATCACCTTCCCCTCATTGCACCACTTCACACATACCCTGCAGCCCCTCATCCATTGAAAGGATAATAATAAGATAAAATGGAAATATTCTAAATACCCACCAGTATATCATTCCTCACTCCAAAATGCAAAGAAACGAGGTGTTGCAATTATTATTTAATCGAACATAAAATTTTAATTGACCCTTGAACAGAAAGATACAATGGGTAGATTTAATATTTTGATTTGTAGAATAGAAGACTCCTTATATACTTTTGTCAATATCTAAGTACCCAATTTATTCTCTAAAACATTTTTTTTTGGAAGCCTTTTTAAAAAAAAAAAGAAAAAAATTAAAAATTATCAAAAAGGGTAAATTAACAATCGCAGGTGATATGAATATTTTTCCAGACGAAACACTAGATAGGAGCAATATTAATATAAAAAAAAAATCAAGACATATTATTAAGACAAATTGTAAAGTATTTCAGGAACTATTGAATAAATATGATTTATTTGACACATGGCGTGTTCAGAACCCTAAAGAAAGGGTTCTGAACACGCATATGTCAAATAAATCATATTTATTCAATAGTTCCATAAGGTTTTCTAAAGTCCATAGGATACATTTTAGATTGGACCTTTTTCTGACCAACTCTACCAATCTAAGTGACTTTGTTAATTCATAAATAGACGTGTTAACATTGTCCGATCACGCTCCAATCTTTGTTAGTTTAGAAATGAACCAAATATTAAAGGTAGATCCTTGTGGAGGCCTAATGAAAGTTTACTGGAAGATAAAAACAAAGATAACCTGATGAACAAAGCAAGAGGATTTTTTTAAATGAAAACTATAATGGAGAGATAGATAATACTACATTGCGGTGTACATTTAAACGGGATGTTTGATTAAATTAGGAGTAGAAAATAAAAATAAAAAACAGCAAGCTTTGGAACTTTTGGAAAATACAAATTTATATTTAAATTTTTTTTTTTTTATATATATAGATTATTTATTAGTCATTGCATTTCCTCTTCACTGTGTCCATGCTATTTATTTTACTAATTCATGATGTGGGGAACCCTGAAAAACAAGTTGTAAACTGTACAGGAAATGTCTTCTATTTAATGAAAGCATGCTTGAAACCTAGTCATCCTGGGAGGTGTGGATGGGGAGCATAAATAAAATGATTTAACTCCGAAACTATCAAAAACTGAGCTGTGAGACTGTGAGGTCATTCTCTAAACAACAAAATCATTAAATTAAGCTAAAGTTGTTTTAGTGCTTAGTGCTTTTTTTTTTTTTTAATCCTATGGGTTGTGGCTATTCAAGGACGGTAGAAATCTTCAGACGGCCGGTCCACCAGAAATATGCATCATTTTGCTTTGCTACTTTAATGCAGAAACAATATGTCTCTTCCTCCACGCTCTGACTACAATCTTTGTTATCCATCTAACAAATAGTTGCTGGGTTTGTTTTTGTTTTTCATCACAATGTGATGTGTTACTTAAAGATGTACCTTTATGATGAACATAATGCACAGAGAGACAGAAAGCAAGCATAATGTTTTTTTGTTTTGTTTTTAGGAAACTGTAAGACTTGATGTAACCATTTTAAAGGAAAATATAAACCTGTCCGGACAGGTGAGTCAAGAAAGTAAACTTAAGGAATATATATTACTGTTACTCCTGCATAGGAATATATTTTTGTATAAAGGGTTTGATCATGCTTTGTCACCCTTCTGTTGCCTCATTGTAAAAACTGAGGGTTATGTATTTTGTACACATGAGCTATTTTCTGTATAAAATAATTATTCCATCCATTATACATTTGCCTTTTAAAGGAAAAATTTGGATGAAAGTGACTAGGTACCATAGGCCTCAAAACAACTTTATTGAGATTTAGTTGTTTTGAGTGCAGTAAGTAGTTTTAAAACCTTAACAAAAGGAAATTTATAGAAAAAAATCTCGATTAATTTGCAAGGATGAGACTTGTGATCTTAAAAATGATGTTAAAGAAAAACACACATAAATAAAAGAAGAAAACCAATATTGTAGAAAATATGAATTTTGACTGTGACTGAATTTCACTGAAATTACAGCAGAGTCAAGAGATCTACAGAAACAAAGTTGGGACTACTTTGACTCTATATTTCTCCTCTGCCTGACTTTCTTAGACTCCAGATTAAGTCGAAGTGTGAATCCTGAAAGCCATCACTAATGATGGCTGCAGGGAATTGGCTGTGTCTATAGTGGATCCCGCGGTCTCGCAGGATCCTCCACAGACCTCAGTGCTGTACTTTCGTGCATGCATAAGTGTACAGCAGGGACTTGAGCTCATGTCTTCCATAACCGTTAAAGTTAGTGTAACTGTACTCTTATGTGTGCATTTATCTTTACATGTCTGCATTTTAAGTATGATCAAATAGATTGGTACTTTTAAATTTGTCTTTGAATGCTCAACATATATTCCATGTTCTGTAGCATTCACTTTTTGCCACTATTAAAAAAAAATAAAAAAATAAAAATACTCCTAATGCACAGCCTGTCACGATCTTATCAAAAAGGGCAGGGCAGGCTGCAAACAGGCAATAACATAGATTCCACAAGCAGGGGCCACAAGCCAAGTCAGTCTTAGGCAACAGGAAACATGAAACAACTAACTGAAACTGCCATCAGAGAGAGGCAGTGTTATATACCTGGGATAATGATCCATCTGCCTCAAGTGGACTTAGATTGACAGGTAGGAGCTACTGGTAAAGTTAAGCCCCCTAGTGCTGCAGGCAATGCCGGATAAACAAGGCTAGATCCACAAGTACTGAAGTGGCTCAGAGGCAGGAATGTAGGCTTAGGATGCAGAAAGACCCAGGTTCAAATCCCCTGTGGGGCAACCACGCCTGGCTGTCTGGATGGCACGGTGAGAACCGTGACACAACCTCGTTGTATACAATTTTCAAAAGCTCTTTTTTCCTCCAATAATACTTGTTATAGCAACTGCACGGGGTACTTTTTAGTTGCCCAATAACTAATTTTAGGCAATTGGATCTTACACAATCACTGCTATCTTTTCAGTGAGTTGAAATAAAGCCACTCCTAACTTCTTGGACAGTCAGGTGCAGAATGCAATTAATGCAGAACACAATTGGTGATTGGGCTGTTGAAGAGTACTGCAGATTTTTCCTAGATTATGCTGTTACATAATTGCAATGACTATCTTTCTACATGTTCATTTTAAATGGATTATATCTTTTATATATTTATTATTATTATATATGATGTTTTTCTTTTTTGTTTTGTCACCTTAAGATCAAGGTCAATATTGGCTACAGCAAAGGCCAGGTACAAGTAAATGGATTCCCAGTCAATAAAGGTGTTACACGGATAACAAGTGGAATGGAACTATGTAAGTGGCAAAGTATTGTATCTTAGAGGGTAGACATTCTACAATGAGAGTTTTTGCACCTGCAGTCAAATACATGTTGTCTATTATTTTCCAGTTGTGTAACTGAAAAGAAAAACGGGAACAAAACTTATCCAGAAGTATTCAATTTTTAATCAAATTCTTAGTCAACAAGCCGAATTGGGCATGCAAAAAAAATATTCTATGCATTACAGTTGGTGGTGTCCCTTTAAGATCATTTTCGATGTAAGTTAAAAAAAATATTTGAGTGTAGATTATTATTTAAGCTTTAAATTTCTAGGCCATCTGCGGTGCAGATGGGTAGCTCTGGTTTTCCCAGCAATAGGACAGGACATCTAATTAAGCATCTCGCCACCATCTTCTCAAAAGTCTGGTTAGGACAAGGGCTTTTTAGTGGAGACTTCATTATACACTTTTTTATTTAGTAACTGACTAGGCTAATTTGTATAAATATTTTTCTTTTTTGTGGTTATGCCTTTGTCCCCTAACGGTATATTACTGTATCCATAGTGGACACTCAGGGGCTCATGTAAATGTACAGAGACATTGTAGCAGCTATGACCTGTGTGGCGATTTATCTAAGGAGAACTTCACTGCAGTGTCAAGCTGGTTATGTATAGGGCTCTGTAGTTAACCTATGAAGTAGCTATCCTTGGTGCTGCAGGTCAGAACTTCCTTGCTGCATTTTTATCATTTCTTGTATTACTGTGTTTCACCTCTTCCTTGCATTTATATCTATGTATACTTACATAGTTAGTTACATGTGCTTATCCCAAATCATTCTCCTGTTTTGTTATCCATAACTTAAACCGTTTAGAGTGTAAGTTGCTTGTGCATTCTTTACCCTGAAGTGCATTTTTCAGCATTTAATTTCATCTGCTATTTGAGTGCCCAGTCCACCAATCTATCTAAATCCCTCTGCAGCAAAGCCACATCCTACATTACACACTGCTTTCCTATGGGGTTTTGGATGACGCTGGATGTCCAGTGTCAGGCGACCAAAAGTTGCCTAACGGCCCGGAGGTCCCTTTAGTGCAATGATGGCGATCCTATGGCACACATACCACAAGTGGCCCGCTGGGCCCCTTTCTGTGGGCACGCGGCCATAGGTCACCGGGGAAGGGGGGCCACTGTCTTCAGCAATGCAGAGTAGGCACCTGCCTGCCCTAAACGGCAGACGCCAACCAAAGTTAGTGTTAATATTTGTTTGTGTGTGAAAAATGCAAAAAACTAATTTGAATGCCAATTTTGGCCAGTGTTTGTGACTAAGTGGCTACTAAAAAAGACTGGACATACCCCATTTGCCACACCTTGGGTTGTCTACTTTTGCAAATGGTATGCCATCATGGGGGTAATTCTCATTCCTGGGCTACCATACGGTCTCAAAGGCAATGTAACCAATCTTGCGAATTTCAATGTGAAAAAACTGAAACGCAAGCCTTATATTTGACTGTGCAACTTCTGAAATCACTATAAAACCTGTACATGAGGGGTACTGTTATACTGCGGAGACTTCGCTGAACACAAATATTAGTGTTTTAAAACCGTAAAACATATCACAACAATTATATCGTCCGTGTAAATACCATTTTGTGTGTGAAAAATGCAAAAAACAATTCACTTTCACTGATGTACAGGTTTTATGGTGTCTTGGAAAGTAACAGGGTTAAATATAGTGCTAGCAAAGTAAATTCTCTGGACTTTTGGCCTGGGTTGTCAGGCAGGTCCGGCAAATTGTAATTAATAAAATGACCTAATTATGTAAAATCATTGCATAATTATATATTCTACGTATATATATATAAAACCAAGAGGGCTGCACTCACCTGAACATGCATTCATTATAGGGTGCTGCTGGGGCCAAAATATACAGAATCCAGCGCACTCGCTTATTAACTAAACAGTGATTTCAAATCTTAGAGATTGTAAGTTTTATTTAAAAACACCTCACCTAGGCAAAAAATGATGGTGGTTTAGTTACATTATATGATCATACATTGCATAAGCCTGCCAACTACGTCAAAGTACCCCATATTCGGCAGGTCCTATCCTAATAGCAGCCTAATGCTTGCTCTTATGAGATTAATCCACTTACTTGGGAAATACTTTCTTACTGGGACTCTCTGCAAGTCAAGGCTATTAGGACAGGACCTGCCGAATATGGGATACTTTGACGTAGTTGGCAGGCTTATGCAATGTGTGATCATATAATGTAACTAAACCCCCATCTTTTTTGCCTAGGTGAGGTGTTTTTAAATAAAACTTACAATCTCTAAGATTTGAAATCACGGTTTAGTTAATAAGCGAGTGCGCTGGATTCTGTATTTTGTGTGTGTGTGTGTGTGTGTGTGTATATATATGTGTGTGTATATATATATATATATATGTGTGTATATATATATATATATATATATATATATGTATGTGTATATATATATATGTATGTATGTGTATATGTATATACTCGAGTATAAGCCGAGTTTTTCAGCACATTTTTTGTGCTGAAAAACCCCAACTCGGCTTATACTCGAGTCACTGTCTGTATTATGGCAATTTACATTGCCATAATACAGACTGGGGGGAGAGGGGTGCTGGCAGAGCTGTACTTACCTTTCCTGCAGCTCCTGTCAGCTCTCTCCTCCTCCGCGCCGTCCGTTCAGCACCTCGGTCAGCTCCCAGTGTAAGTCTCGCGAGAGCCGCGGCTCTCGCGAGACTTACACTGGGAGCTGACAGAGGGAGCTGCACGGACGGCGCGGAGGAGGAGAGAGCTGACAGGAGCTGCAGGAAAGGTAAGTACAGCTCTGCCAGCACCCCTCTCCCCCCCACTGAACTACCAATGACACTGGACCACCAGGGAAGGAGCCCCCCTCCCTGGCCAGCTAGCAAGCAGGGAGGGGGGACGAAAAAAAAAAGATAATTAAAATAAATAAATAATAATACAAAAAAAATATTTAAAAAAATAATAATAATTAATAATATATCAAATGCCCACCCCACCAACACATACACAAACATACACTGCATCACACACTCACACTTCATTCATATACACACACTGCACTCACACACACACACACACACACACACTGCACACTCACACACACACTGCACACTGCACTCACACACTGCACTCATACACACACACTGCATTCATTATATACACACACTGGAAATAAATATTAAATTAATATATACGCACACACACACTGCACTCATACACACTGCACTCATACACACTGCACTCATACACACTGCACTCATACACACTGCACTCATACACACTGCACTCATACACACTGCACTCACACACACTGCACTCACACACACTGCACTCACACACACTGCACTCACACACACACTGCACTCACACACACACTGCACTCACTATATACACACACTGAAAATAAATATTCAATTAATATATACACACACGCTGCACTCATACGCGCACTGCACACACACTGCACTCATACGCACACACTGCACTCATACGCACACACTGCACTCATACGCACACACTGCACTCATACGCACACTGCACTCATACGCACACACTGCATTCATTATATACACACACTAAATAAATATTCAATTAATATAATTTTTTTAGGATCTAATTTTATTTAGAAATTTACCAGTAGCTGCTGCATTTCCCACCCTAGTCTTATACTCGAGTCAATACGTTTTCCCAGTTTTTTGGGGTAAAATTAGGGGCCTCGGCTTATATTCGGGTCGGCTTATACTCGAGTATATACGGTATATATATATATATGTATGTGTGTGTATATAGATACATATATTATTTTGTTCTAAGTGTATTTTGAGATATATATATATATATATATATATATATATATATATTCCTATATTCATTTTAAAACACAGAACGAAATGACACGTATATTTTTTATTTATTTTTTAATCAATTTTTTTAACGTATTTACATATATATTTACACACATATATATATATATATATTATTAAAATACACTAAGACAGTGTGTGTGTGTGTGTGTATATATATACTTGGATCATATATATAATGGATATAAGTATATATTATTTTTTTTACACAGTTTTAAACTGGTTTTATTTTCAGGCAGCAGGGGGGGTACCTGTCATTACAGGCACTCCCCCCGCTAGCTGCTCTAGTATCTTGTCTTGAGTCATCCAAGTTTTTTTGCAGCATTTGCATATCTCTTCCAATAGGATCCTCCTTAAAGGACCACTCTAGGCACCCAGACCACTTCAGCTTAATGAAGTGGTCTGGGTGCCAGGTCCAGCTAGGGTTAACCCATTTTTTTAATAAACATAGCAGTTTCAGAGAAACTGCTATGTTTATAAATGGGTTAAGCCTTCCCCCAAATCCTCTAGTGGCTGTCTCATTGACAGCCGCTAGAGGCGCTTGCGTGATTCTCACTGTGAAAATCACAGTGAGAGCACGCAAGCATCCATAGGAAAGCATTGTAAATGCTTTCCTATGCGACCGGCTGAATGCGCGCGCAGCTCTTGCCGCGCGTGCGCATTCAGCCGACGGGGCGGAACGGAGGAGGATCGGAGGCAGAGAGCTCCCCGCCCAGCGCTGGAAAAAGGTACGTTTTTTTTTTACCCCTTTTTCCCCTTTCCAGAGCCGGGCGGGAGGGGACCCTGAGGGTGGGGACACCCTCAGGGCACTATAGTGCCAGGAAAACGAGTATTTTCCTGGCACTATAGTGGTCCTTTAATATATACTGTACTGAGGAAAATAGTGATTTAAAAATGTCTGCCTTTTCCTGGTCTTTATTAACACACCTATCTCAGTTTTCAGTGTACCTACACTTAAATTTTTTGGTTTCTTAGAATGTATGTACTCAAAATGTTTTTAGGAGTTGTCTTTGTTCTCTTTGGTTATCACTTTTATAACATTTTAGCCACTTTAATGGCCTTTTGCATGCGTTATTGCCGATTTGTCCACTCTAAAAGTCCTTTTCTTATTTTTAATCTCTTGGTCTTGCTTTCCCACTAAGCTACATTGGTTTCAATTTGTTTATTTTATAATTACTATCCAATGGTACATACTGAACAAATGTAGTTTAATATTTGTTTGAAGATATTCCATTTATCCTAGTTGTTGTTGTTTTTTTTCACAAAATTTCAGTCATTATGTAAAGCTATCCTTATATTATTGATATTGGCCTTTTAAAAATTATATGTTTTAGTATACCCCATGTGCTTTTGGATTTTTGAGTTTATTTCAAAAGATACTATATTGTAATCACTATTTCTCAAGTGTTCTCTTACTTGAATGTTGGTGAAAAAATCACAAGTTTGTCTCTGTTCACACCTTGGAAAACCTAACTTGGTGGTAAAAAAAAGTCCAGATTCATTCATCAAGGCCTGTATTTTGCACAAACAGTTTGAGTAAGAATTACGACAGATGCTCTGGAACAAGATGGGGTGCAGACATGAATTCCTTACTGGCTCAAGGAAGTTGGCCTACAAAAGATATCCTAAAATTGTCCATCTTCAAAGAAATTAAAGCGATTTGGAATGCCCTGCT
>NC_086318.1:249590379-249591588 GCF_036172605.1 Pelobates fuscus
TAATATATTTTTTTTAGGATCTAATTTTATTTAGAAATTTACCAGTAGCTGCTGCATTTCCCACCCTAGTCTTATACTCGAGTCAATAAGTTTTCCCAGTTTTTTGGGATAAAATTAGGGGCCTCGGCTTATATTCGGGTCGGCTTATACTCGAGTATATACGGTGTGTGTGTGTGTATACTAATTTATTTTTTATTGTTCGTAACATATGATTTCTTAGTGGAGATTGTTTCTTACTAGTTTTGTGACTTATTGTTTTCTGTCCTTTTTTGGTTTAATGTGTTCCGTCCTTCTTAATATGTAATAAATGGTTATCTTAATGGTGATGTTATTGGCAATTCATGCCCATTTATAGAGTTTTAATACATTTATTTAGATTTTACGGTTTGTTTACACTTACCACATTCTATTCTGATAGTTCAAATTGAAGGTCTCAAACCTCTTGGTAGTGTGGACAACCTTTATATACTCAAGAGACTGTACCACAATGTACCCTTGCAATGTGATGTGAAATCATGCTTGATCTAAAAAAACTAAATCTCAGAATCCTAGTACATTCTGCAAGCAATTGAATATTGGAACACACTGTTAAAACAGCTTACAAAATAAGCAGGCACATCACAATTATCATTATCAAATCTTCCCATCATGACAGAAGCCTCCTTAGCTTGTTTTAAAATGTGTGGACAGGCACCTGCTGAGATCCGAGGACAAGAAACTTTTTGTGGCTTGCGTTCCAAAACTCAATATTTGCTTCTTTCTCCTGCGTGTCACCAAGATACATCACAGAACCGCCTAATGGGGAATACTGTAGTTTCATTCGAAATGACGATTACGCCACCAATTGTATGAATAAAAAATAATCATAAATGACATACAATGTTGAAACTCGGGACAATAAAATAGTTGGACTATCACTATGGGATACACTGCAAAACTTATACAATTTTAATGACACAGTTTATCGCACATTAATTTTATACATCCGAAAGAGGTAAAAAAGAAAAACCATTGTAGAAATAAAAGCACTGTCTACTTACACTTAAAAAATGTTTTTTACTTTTTTTATACATGCCAAAGCATGTGTGAATGAGACCGAGGTTTTAGGGGTAAGCTTTGCACCCATACCAATTTAAAAGATTGAACAGCTTCCGAGTACGGCTCTGCTCAACATTTCCATGGTGCCAAGGGACTGCCTCCATATCTGCT
>NC_086318.1:252416788-252554288 GCF_036172605.1 Pelobates fuscus
TTAATTTTCATCTGTAAATACTGAACAAAAATAGTATCTGAGTCAGTCTAAAAATGTTTTATTCCCCTTTTTTATTGACAGGGCTATTTTACCTTCTGTGTGTGCTTTGGAAGCTCGTATAACTTTCTTTGCTCTTATAACTTGCTTTGCCTGATCTTATAGATCTGTCTATCTTCCCCATCCCGGCTCTTTTTTTTATAATTACTAAATGCTAACTTTTAGTCTATTACTATTTGGTACCACAGTGGATCCTTCACTTTTGTGTTCTTACTGACAAGCCTTATGCAATTTTCTGTTCCCTTCAGTAGTGCAACTCAAAAAATCATATTTCTCCTGGATCCATTTAAACTGCTCCATTCTGAT
Source organism: Pelobates fuscus (assembly GCF_036172605.1). Taxonomy (NCBI): domain Eukaryota; kingdom Metazoa; phylum Chordata; class Amphibia; order Anura; family Pelobatidae; genus Pelobates; species Pelobates fuscus. The sequence continues at coordinate 252,417,152 of NC_086318.1, forward strand.
AATGACTCCTTTAAAGGACCACTATAGGCACCTAGACCACTTCAGCTTAATGAAGTCTATGGGGGGGAATAGTAAGTGTAGTGTAGAGTCTTGAGAAACATGTCCTTATATGTGACCATAGGTAATGACTGACACTGAGTATGATGTGCAAGAAGTATGTCCGCTGGAGACTTCCATTTTCCCAGTCCATCTGGAGATTGTTCCAATCTGGAGTGTATCATATTATCATATAAAGTGTCGAGATTGAGTAGGAGGTCATGGTAGAAGAGCACAACAGTGCATCTAGGGTTTTTTCCAAGTTGGTGGTCGTTAAATTCTGTAAAATAGTCGAGTAGTAGTGTCACACTTGAAAGCAAGTGAACCATGGGAGTGGAAGGCCTGGAAAGCATTCCCTGAGTTCCGCCAGTGTAACAACATGCTGTACGTTGTGATCAACAAAGGACCAGAGAGCTGTGATCCCCAGCTCGGCCCACAACGGAAATGGGGTAGTCATTGCCCAGAAGAAAATCAGGGTTGGGAAGGAGTGGTATGTGTAATGAACAGAGAGCGTGGGCCTCCAGTTTGGATCAGGTTTGCTTCCAGGCCCTGATGGGAGTACCCAGGATGGGGTTCGACAGGATGTGATCTGGGAGATGTTGGTATGGCCTGTGAAGTAGGACAGTCAAAGAGTCTGGTAGCGCCAGAGAGGAGTCCAAAGCGAGCTCTGAAAACCTCTTTTGGGATTGAATACAGTCTAGTGCATGTCTCAGTTGAGCCACCAGATTATATTCTTAGCATTTGGTAGATTCAACCCCCCCCCCCCCCATGGCCTTATGTTGGTACAGTTTTGTGAGGCTTATGCGTGCTTTGTGTCTTTGCCAGAGAAATTGCCTGAGTTTCTTGCTCAATAGGGCTTCATTGTTTTTAGAGAGTTATAAAAGAAGAACCTGGAGGGGATATAACAATTTAGGGAAACAAATTAATTTATACATATTCGCCCTACCAATATATGAGAAGGGCAGTTTGCGCCAATGTTCTAATTCTGAGAAGATATTTGAGAGGATGGGGGTTATATTTAGCTTGTATAAAAGAGAGATTTTTCAGATCTTAACTTCCAGATGTATCAGTTCCCGTGGCTCCCACTTCAAAGAAAGATCACCCAGCAAGGCTGGAGGGGGCCCCCTATCCAAATTAAGGGCACATGATTTATTCCAGATAATCTTTAGACCCATCATGGTATAAAATGAATCAAGTAGGGTAACCAGGGGCAGCAGTGATCTCTGAGGATTGACAGTGAAAAGTAAAAGGTCATCAGTGAAGGCAGAGACCTTCAGGGTGGTCCCGCCCAGCGGGATCCCCCTGAATCCCTGCAGGGTTTCTATGGCTCTGGTTAAGCCAAGTTTAAAAACTAAGTTGAAAAACAGCGGTGAGACTGGACAGCCCTGTCGCATACCTCTTTCAAGAGTGAACCACGGGGAGTCAAGGCCATTTGTAGTAACACAGGCTGTTGGATTAAGTTATAAGTTTATGATAAAATTTACAAAGGTGTGTCAGAAATATCTCAACTTCAGCACACAAAGCAGGTGTTGCCAGGTGATGCTATCAAATGCCTTTTCTATATCAAGGCTGCTTAGGGATGGCGATCGCAAGGACGTCCCCCCATGAGCCACCCCATTATAGCCGCTAGTGCCCTACAAATCCCTGTGACCACCTGTTTGCCCCTCACACAGCCCAGTTGGTGTGTGGTGAGTAAGCTAGGCAAGAACATTTGTATTCTCAATGCTATGATTACGGTAAGGAGTTTGATATCCTGACTAAGCAGGTAAATTGGATGATAGGAGTGCACGGCCTGTGTGTCCCTGTCAGGTTTGGGAATGAGGATGACTCGGGCCTGGTTGAGGGAGGCCCTCCAAGTATATTTGGTTAAACAAGTTTTTGAGAGTAGGACTAATTTCAAACTTCAGGGCCTTGTAATATTCTGCTGTAAAGCCGTCGGGGTCTGGACCTTTCCCATATTTCAGGGTCTTGATCGCCCTGTGTATTTCCTCCACCATGATAGGTTCATTGAGAAACACCCTGAACTCCTTGTCCAACTGCGGCAGACCAAGGCTCTTGACACAGGTCATGCCACAGATATGGTCATCCGGCCGGGCCTTTTCTAATTTCCGGTGATTTTAATAAAACCATTTATTGGTTGCTACATGTGAGGTGCAGCAATTACCCTCTGGTGAAGTGATTGCAGTTAAAGGTTTGAATTTTGACCTTGGGTTGACCTAGGGTTGGCAAGTCGAGTTAATAGTTTCCCAGACCTTTTACCCCACCGGAGAAAGTGTTGTTGCTGGAAATCCAGCTTTGATTGTACATGGTTCGCGATAAATGTGTATGTGTCATCTTGATATTTCTAGTGATGTGCAACCAAAGGGTCAGTCAAATATTGTCTGTGTGCCACAGGTCATCTTCAAGTAATGTAAAGTCCCGTCTGCACTTCATCCTGGCTCAGGTAGTATAGGAGATAATATGTCCCCTCATAACTGCCTCGGATGTCTCCCACAGAAACTTGGGGTCTTCCGTGTGTTCCACGTTATCATCAACAAAATTAGCCCAACTTGACTGTAGTTGACCCTGGAAAGATGGATTATTAACGAGGTATGTTGGGAAATGCCAATGTGCAGTGAAAGGATGGAAGGGTGTGGTGTTGACCAAAATCGTAATTGGTGCATGATCTGAGACCGCAATCTTTTCAATATTGGCACTAGTGACATAGGGTAACACCACTGGGGTGAGTAAAAATCTATTGATTCTTGAAAAGGTGTTATGTACCTTAGAATGGAACGTGTAATCCCGCTTCCCACCATGCAATATTCTCCATTGGAAATGCAAGTTACATGAGGTAACCAGGTGAAGGATCTTTTTTGTACAGTTCATTTCTATTCCAAGAGCTACCATGAGAAACAAAGCCAAATCCATGCTCCCAACACCATTTTCTAAGCCACAGGTTAAAGTCCCTAATATGCATCCACCTATCATTCTGAATGTTATGCACAGGCAGAACTTCAGAGTGTGGATACGACCGGCTGTATATCATTGGAAAAAACACGAAACACATACTTTACCTCTAAAACTTCATGCAAGCCAAGTCATTTGTCCCTAGATGGAGAAGAACATGCAATTCCCCTTCCTGCTATGCTTAGTTAACAGTATTAAAATTATGTCACTGCCAGCAGAAGCTCCAGGAAGACATCTCACAAAGCCACTATTGTCCAACTCAACACCTCTCATGATAGAATCTCCCAGCAACTGCCTTTTATCAGGCCTTACATTGTCCTTTTTGTCATTGCAGATATTCCTGAGTTCCTGAGCCTGTCTCCATACCACCAGTACACTCTGAAAGAGATTAAAATGAATTATGAATCATGATTTTCATTTCCAAAGAGGCAACCCAAAAATAATCTGATCAGGAACCCAAATATACACAAAAAAGAAGAAAGTTTGGGGTGTACCAAATATGGATTTATCAACAGTGGTACTGCTGTAAAGGCCAACATATATACTATATACTAAATATAGATTAACACACACAAATAAAATACAGTTTTCGATCTTACATGACTATATCAAATCCTCTATCTTATCAAACAAATATAAATATTTAGCTACACCATATGATCATATTGTGTTAAGCCGACCACTAAGTCACAGTACCCCAATATTATTAACTAAATTTAACATGAGAGATGCAGATGCTAGTTGCAATACTTACTATAAAAACAAAAGATAGGATAAGTGCTATATAAGTGTCACGCCGCCAGCCGGCGCTGCTCCTGTCAAAGGGCAGCATGGGTCCCGGAGGGCGCGTATCGCTACAGCGGTATTCCCACAAACTAAGGGTAAAACTGCCAAACACTCACCAGAGGTGACCTCTCCTCTCTCAGTAGCCGGCTCTGTATCATTAAGGGCGCCGCCCGCTGCTGCTGTGAATAATAAAGGGATTCCTGTTTAACCCTTAAAGGGCCAGATCAATCACTTTAATTTGGGTGTGTTACACACATAAGCATGATCACATGTTTCCCTACAGTCTATCAGGAAACACCTTTAGCTATTTAAACCTTGTTTGTTCATTTTTCTGTGCCCTGACGTGGTTTCCAGTTGGTTATCCGAGAGCGCGTACCTTGTATTGTTTTCTTGTGTTCTGACCTTGGCTTCCCTTATTGACTATCTGATCTCTATATTCCTCGACTTTTGGCTTTGTTCCTGACTATTCTGAATTCTCCATTCCTTGACCTCGGCTTGTTTATCGTTTGCGTTATACCTTTGTCTTGACCTTTCCCTATCTTGTATCTTTTTGCCTTTTTACGTTAAATCCGGCCATGCTAAGGCCCGGTAATAAGTCTTAGGTATTTTCTTGTTTTCTACTTAAGTTCTGCGTGTTGGGCATCTACAGTAATCCTGACAATAAGCAACTGTAAGATACCAAAGAAAAGGCTGGAAACACTAAATGTATAGTATACACCAGTATAGGGGCTTTTCAAAGTTTGTTTACACTTGAAAAAGCCCCTATACTGGCAAAATGCATTGTATTGTTTTACTAATCTGTTTTTTTAGCATTAAAGTATATACGGAATCCACTTATTTGTGTGTTTGACCCTTTTAATTTACTTTTTTTTTTTCAGGAAAAATACAATACGGTCATTATTTATGCATAGAGTGACAAAAATACATGTTTACAATAACATTGCGTATTGAGTAACAAATCTGATCACGTAGTTTTACATCTTATCTCATTGAACCATTTAAGATGTATGTGTTAGTAGCTGTGAGATCGTTGAGTAACATCAATAATAATAGTGAACAACAGGCAACAACAACATATTGAGCTAACAATGCATTTATTTTACTTTTTATGCTTTTATTATTTTTATTAATTTTATTCTGTTCCTGACACACCTACTCCTTGGAGTATCCACCCTACATCTGTACCCTGGTGAGGATAACTCTCTGGAGAATTTACCTGACAATATATCCCTGATGGGGATAATACCATGCAGGTGGTATTAATTGAGCAGTATCACTGCTCAACTAAATGTGAGTAAATTACTATTATTCTTATCTGCCATTATATTTTACCACAGTGAGCACTATTGTTTGTTTTTATATTTTTTCCAGTATATTTATCTGCAAGATGAAATATTGATCTATAAAACTACAAACCCACCAGTGGGGATTATACCGCTGTATGCCATTTTACTTAGAGCTGGTCTATAGCTCCATCAAATGTGAGTACTAGTTTTCATATCTGTGTTGTGAGTCCACACCTAGTAATAAACATATTGGATTACAAGCCGAAGTCTGGAGAACCATTAATTAAGAAGCACAAAAGTGGGGGCATGGCTTGGAAGCTGAGGAAGATGGCGGTGTAAACCTTGTCCTCCCTGAAAGGCTCCACACTTATCCTCGCCTAAAGCACCCTATTGCCTTAAAAATGGTCAAAACACATCGACCATCGCAAGCCTCAAAGTCAACAGACAACCTCAGGGGAACCTCTCACCCCTCTGTGCGGCAGTACCTGATCACCCCGGCGGACTCTGATCCACAGGCCTCAGACGACTCCCTGGCCTCGGATGGGCTGTTCTCACCCTCCCCACGAGGAAAGGAAAATCAAGCAGAGGCTCCTGTCACCCTTCCGTGAAGACACAGCCCGACTGGGTAAACATGCTACGGAACCTGCCTACCAAAGCGGACCTGAAAGTTGCGAACGCCGAACTCCGCACCTCCATAACCACGTAGCTACAAGCCCTACGGGAAGACTTCTGTGGCTTATGCCAGAGGGTATCCTAACTCAAGGCGGATTGCAACCACATGTCCTTGGCGCAATCTGCAAACGCGGACGCCCTACAGCTCTGAACCCTCTAACTCCAACAGATGGCCTACCACGTGGAGGACCTCAACAACCGGGGGAAGGATGCAGAACATAAGGATCTGCGGGGTGCCAGAGGAGGTTGATTATTAAACCCCAGTGCAGCCCACCTTGACAGGAGTATTCAACAATCTACTGGGTCACCCCCACAGGCCCCAATGGACTTTGTGAGAGCACATAGAGCGCTCAGGCCTAAGGGCCCCCCTGTTAGCCAGCTGCGTGCCATCATATGCTGCATGACGAACTTCCAACAAAAAGAGTAAATACTCTGGAAGTCCAGAGACATTGGCAGAGTGATTCTGGAGGACACTGAGATACAACTATACCCGGACTTATCACCTACCACATTGGCTTATCGCCGGGCGCTGCGCCCCTTTACCAGGCAACTGCAGGCGAACAAACTTAAGTGCCACTGGTGCTTCCCGACCTGACTCCAGGTTCACACACCGAAAGGTCCCTTTGTGGTAAGGGAAAGGAAATACTTGGACGTCCTCGCCAGCCCCGGGCCCTCAGACCCAGACAAATAGACCCTAAATCCAGAGAACCACTTGCCAACAGGCAACCCTGGGGACTCGGGCCTGAGAGGGAAAACCTACGCAACACAGGCAGGCGATGCCGACCCCCCAACCCAGGCTCCATGTTACTGACATTGAAACACATATCCCGGCCAAGTGGGGCCCTCACCCACCTCAACGGGACATTCCCCACGTTACGGTTACCTCCAAGCTAGTTGAAGGCTGGACCGCTTGGATGTCCTGGTTCCCAAGTGTGGAGAGAGAGAAGCGCCGTTCCGTTCAGCATACCACAAGAATCCTATGAATATAAAACAATCCCACTAGCTCTAGTACAGCTAGGATACACTTGTTCCCACAAAACGAGTCAAGGCTGCAATCTGAGGGTCAAACACGAACTGGCTTTAATGGCACACGGACATCGCTATTTATGCAAAACCCCAGGTCCAGGGACAGCCCCCTCTGGACCTGATGGGATACAGTGACAATACAAACAGTTGACCAATGTCATTACAGTGTATCGTTTGAAATGGTCACCGCCCAGCTTGGAGATAATGACTCCAACGGTTATGGCAATTCAATTATCTCCAAGCGCCCAAAATCCCACGTGTTATTATAACAAGTAAAACAGCATAACAATACATAATTGTAACATTTTAGTAGACACATTTTACATTCTACCATTCATTAGATAGCTCAGGTCTGAGCGCAACAGTTAGGCGAATAGCGCTCAGACCTCACGAATAGTATAGCCAGTCTTTGCATCCGAAATCCTTTTGTGTTTCTTTGTCCCGAACACGAGATGGCGGCCATGTTTCCTGTCAGTTAATAGGTGAGTGGGACATGGCTCTAAAACCCATGGAGCGTGAAATGGTTAAACAGTTGCACGAATACCGCTCCGTGGATGGTTATCCCAGCCCTTCGTGAACCGAACGTAGACCGTCCTGAAGGGGGTCATTAGCCTGCAGTTAACCGCAGCCTCAACGTTCTGATTGGAGACACACGCCGGAGTGTAGGTGGTCCTCGTTCGGGAGTTTGAGTACGGTGAATTATTACACGAACAAGGCCACCCTGAGGCAGTCAATTAAGTTTGTGGTTAACCGCAGACCGTAGCTTCCCGGTGGTCATCCGTTCGGTTGTTTCAAAGGTGTAATTGTGTACATACAGTAATAATACTGAAGAAAAAGGCATACGGTAACATAAAACAAGTGTTACAAATCGTTATTTGTAACTGGCCCTTTAAATGGAAAATTGCCCTGCTTCCCTGGATTGTGGAGGAGCCTAATGGCCAGCCTCCTGCCTCATGACTATGGCCCCTGGAAGATTGTGCCCCTGAAAATGTATTAACTTTTATTGGTGTGTATGGCCCTTTAAGAACCGTCTGGGGACATATTGTGACTTTGCTGAACAATGCCCCTTTAAGACTATGTCCCCAGACCTGTAAAATAACTTGTTCCTGGCTTTCCCCCACTTGGTTCAGTAAATAGGGCTTACTGAACCGAGTACAACACAGGCGGACCACCCAGAAGCTAAAGTGTGCAGGCAATTTACCTCCCAGGCTGTGAGGTTACTGCCGGTTAATTGCACGTGGCGGCGGCCATCTTGGTTTACTCGAATGCGGTCAGCGGTGTATGCTAAAGATTCTGTGGAACTAAAATCGGCTACACATTTTGCCGAACACCGCTGACCCTTACCTTCTCCCATACGGAACTTGCAGCTCCAGAGACTAAGTCCCGTTCGTTTTTTCGGCATGAAATTGACCGACTGCACAGCCCAAATCTATGGAACTGTTTTGGGCAGGAAATTGTGCTTGCAGTCGGTCATAAAGGACTTCCAGCTAACTTTTGATCCACTGGAGGGATTTGGCTGATTGTTGGAAGGGTTTATGTTTGATGCATGCTGAGTCTGAATATGCAACTTTTATTGAAATTGAATGTATGGTTTTAAAGTTACAGTGTGTGTGTAAAAACTGTATTCTTATTGTATGTAATAATTGGTTTAACTGTTTATCTGAGGGGAGGGAATGTGTGGGCTGCACCAGATGTGTGATTGGTGATTTTATGCCTCCCCCTGGGAGTATCCTATTTGCATGTAACCTCAATAAAAGCCAGGCTGGGTGTTCCAGGATCTCAGACCTATTCTGACCCTCTAACTTGTAGCCTCGACTCATGTTTGTAGGGGACAGCTATAATCACTACAGGGATTGCTATGCTCGTCATACTCCCTTAGCATTGGCTACTGATGACGACAAAACCAGACTTCACCGACATGCTCTGAGACTAAAAACGGGGACAAACCTCCGACCCCACTCTTCATTAGGCGCTGGACACGGACGAACACCTGACCTCCCAACACCCACCCCACTTTGCCACCCCCTCACCTCAAACGTAAACCTCACCTACAAATCATGACCCTAACAGGACGGCAGGGATTTAAATAGAGGATCCCTTAAACTAGGTGACGTGGCAGACATACTTCATAGGAGCCCAGTGCACTGACACGGGCTCTACTCCCAGTGTGAAAAAACGTGACAGGGGCACCGTGGGCCCATTACAGATGCGTGCTGGTAACCCCACCACAGATTCTGGCACCTAATAAGGGTAGGGTTAGACAAGACTCACTGGAAGCCTCCAGATCTCACACCATAGCTAACCAACAGACCCGGGCTCTAACCCGGCTACACCCTACTTACATTGAAATGACGAGCGACTGACACAATGCACCCACCACACCTAAACCATTTACCATCACGGGACCTGAGTGCCTCCAGACACTGAGGGCCTTCGTGCCCACATTGTAATACGTCTACTAATGCCTGCCACTCTTCCATCTCTCTGATAATGCAATAACAACTAAATACCTTATCTGCAAACCCAAGGTGGGCCTGCGAGCCCAGACGACCACTTGCAAAACTTAAAACTACTTTTCTACATATGGGGTGCTCTTGTTATGACATTCCATTTGCTTACGGAGACCTGCGAGTTTCAATGTTATTTTTATGTGACAAAACAAATAAAACTACTGTTAACGGTTAGTATCTTCATCTTCAATGTTAAAATTAGTGCAGAAGCCACCAATATTGTGGATACTATACCGCAATATTAGTATAAGGAAAGTTTAATACCTCCTTTATGTCTCCATCCACTAAGCTACAGTTGTGGATAGGAATACTAAATAGTGACCGACACACTATAGAATGGACTGCATTTATCTAACAGCATATCTTTAAAGCAGTAAAATTATGCTTCCAAATCAGAAGTAAAGGTGATGTCATGATATATTTATGATGTCACAGATCAAGAACATTAATATACAGCACATATCTTAGCCAGTCATACCAAAATATCTAGTGCAATGACTAATTGTGCACTTGACTCAGATTTGATTCTACAATATAAAGGTGAAAGATTATTATTTCTGTAACATCACCTTGCCCTAGGCATTGCCTCTTTAACATGTTATATTTTTACTAACTATTCCGATTGACATCCACAGTGTTCCATTAGCCACACATAAATTGAGTGATGTCAAGCTGTCGTTTTGATGTCATAGTTAAAGATACTCAGCACAGTTCACATCTTAGCCAGTCTGCAATCAAAAACACACACTGAATTAAATGTGATTTGGGTGAAAATTTTTACAGCTGGATATTCTCTAAACTGGGGATATTGAAGAATTCACAGAACAGATATTTAATCATTTGCCAGAACATAGCTGAAACATAACAGAGCTAAAACATAGCAAATTAAGATAAATGTTCCATTGTAACTCTTTTGGCATTAAGTGAAATTCCATACTGAGGTCTGCCGATGGTGTTTCTGGTTTTAGCACTCTGTGAAGACGCTTTTCATGTGGATGTTTGAAAATCCACATTAACCTTGACACTGTGATGCCAGACCTGCTCTTTTATTTCTCTTTAACATTGTGTTCATCTCTCTCTGTGTATATTTTTTAGGATATTCACCTCTCAGATGGTCACATTATCTCTCTAACTGTATGTAGTTTCTCCAAAATACTACAAATCTTTGGCAGTTATTAAATATCAAATGATTCTAGCATACAGTAGCCTACAAACTCAACTTGCATCCCAATAAAACACCTTTAACCCTTTAAGGACCAAACTTCTGGAATAAAAGGGAATCTTGACATGTCACACATGTCATGTGTCCTTAAGGGGTTAAAGCATGTATGCACATACTTTAAACTATTATTTTCAAATGTATTGTATTGAAATGTTTTATATTTTATAGGGGTATAAAACAGGAAAAGATGAAAAATAAAATAAGGGTAAAAAACAGGGTTAAATAGACATCTCTTACCCGTTACTAAACCCAATCTCTCAGAAATTCAAAGAGACATAAACAGCAGTTTTATTTATGTGTATACACAGGCATGAATACCTAGGTCTATTCTTACAGGCATGGTAAAGAAGAAGTTTATGATTACCCAATATAACAACTTCCTTCAAATCATTTAATAGGGACCTACTTCCATACTAGCTATACTTTCTTTTGGTACAGTGATTAAATATTATTTTTTAAGTGTATTAGATTCCCTGTAAGCCTATAGGGTCTTCTGATTTGAGCGCTATGATGTGTGGGGTGGACCTGGTTTACTATACTCATGATTTAGGTTTTGCAAGTGTGTTGACTCGTGTTGTATTAAAACCTTGTTGACCACTCCAACACCCCATAGTAACATAGGGCTCTCTGGGACAGGCCGTGGTTCACTAATTGTAGACAAAGCTTTATACTTTCCTACAGGTAGATTTTTTTTTTTTTTAAATGTATTCTCCTTGGGTGCCTGAATTATTGCGGATTCTTTTATATGTCAGAATATGTGATCACAATATGCGCATATCGAATGGCGCTTAATAATAATAATAATATTGGTCTCATGTCTTCTTTTGTTTACACAGGGGGTGACCTAAGGTTTCCCAGATGATCCCAACAAAACTATGCGATGGTGGGAGGGGGAGTGGTTACCCCCTGTCTTTGATTTGTACTATCTATATATACCTTGTATATAGTGATATTGAATCACAATGACAAAGGCTAGTAAAGCTGACACGGGTGGTTTTGGTGTACCTCTGTCACAGCTATAAGGTAAAACATCTTATGTACAGCAACTTTCTTAGTATTTGACATGTGTCTTATAAATTAATTTTGCATTGTGATACAAATTCCATAGTGATGCACTGACAGTTCTGGTCGCTGTGATTTGTATATACTTGTGTAAATATATTAAGTGTGATTTATTTATTAATTTTCATGTTATAAAAAAAAAAGCTTAATGTTTTAATCTACATCAGGTGGTAAGTTGGCTTTTGTATACTATTTCTTCCAAGTGTGCCATAGACATGTGCATTCAATGAAATGCAATTTGTCCACGTTTTATATAACTGACAGGTCATCTGAATTCAGTGACTATAGAGTATCATATGGACATACAGTGTTGTGGCAGTCCTGGCACTGGGAGCCCCCTGCCCATTACAGTAATGGGCAGGGGCTCCCAGTGCCAGGACTGCCATAACAACCACTTACACATCTATAGGACTCCTAGTGCCCGGACTACCACCACAACCACTTACACATCTATAGGGCTCCCAGTGCAAGGATTGCCACCACAACCACTTACACATCTACTGGGCTTTAAGTCCCCAGACTACCACCACAACCACTTACACATCTATAGGACTCCCAGTGCCAGGACTGCCACCACAACCACTTACACATCTGTAGGGCTCCCAGTGCCAGGATTGCCACCACAACCCCTTGCACATATATAGGGCTCCCAGTGTCCGTACTGCCACCACAACCACTCACTAGACATGTGCAATTCGGTTCATGCAATTCTGAATTTCGGATGCTTATGAATATCCGAAGTTCCAAATTACCGAAATTCCGAAGTGCCGAAGTTCCAAATTACCGAAATTCCGAAGTGCCGACGTTCCAAATTACCGAAATTCTGAATTGCCGAAGTTCCAAATTGCCGAAGTATGGTAGTTCAGAAGTGCCGAACTGAATGCCATTGTTCCGAATTGCCGAAGCAGACACCTTTTTTTACTTACTCAAATTTCCACACCAAACTGAACCAATTTTTTTGCCCATGCACATTCCTACTGAAAACACCTTTGTAATACATTTATGTACAGTTGTCTCTGATCTTGAAAAATGGTCAGATCATCTAACTCTTAATGAAATAGATACTATAGGTACCCAGACCATTTAATCTCAATGAAGTCGTCTGGGTGCCATGTCCCCAACATTTTAACCCTGCAGTTGAAAACATTGCAGTCTGCAGAAAAGCAATGTTTTCATTGCAGGGTTTAATTTCATCAAATGGCTGTCAGTCATACAGCCACTAGAGGCACTTCTGAAGAAATAAAACTGCTATTTCTCTCATATGGTCTAATGCACATTAGCATCCCGATGCTTTCCAATTTGAAAATTGGCTGAGAATATTAATCTCAGTGATCTCAGCCAAGGACGTGGGACGAGCCAGGTAGACCAGCATTGTGAGGGAGAAAAGGTAGGTAAAAGTACTTTTTTCTCCCTGTAAGGTGAGGACCAGTATTCCTAACACTATAGTGTTCCTTTAATTTTAGACCAAATATGATTAATATTTCATACATAATGCACCAAAAAACAAAATAGCGTTTAAAATCACTTAAAAAACTTTAAGTGAATAACCCGTAATTGAACTCAAAAAATGCACTGCAAGTATGTGTTGCTTCTTGGCTCTTTAGCAACTTATCTGATAGGTCTTGGTAATAAAGGACCTTCACTCTTGGTTCAATACTGGTCGGGTCCCAGAGGGCTGTGATGGGCTACGTTCAAAGAATTGCAGAATAAGTGAGGAGAAGGAGGACCAAGGATGCTCTACTCTGCACCTCCACTGGTGCAGACTATTCCTCCTGTTAGCTCCAAGGTTCAGAGCGTTGCTGCAGGTTACCACAGCAACGATCCAACACAGTACAGTGCCAAAGATCGTGAGAAGAGTGATCTCGGCCTGAAACAGGAGATGCAGCTCTAGAGTTACCAAACACCCCCAGACCACCCTTAGCTAAAGCTAAGAAGAAGGGTGGTGGAATAAAACTTTTTTTTTTTTAAAAGATATTTATTTATATATTTAATGAATTCCCTCTCATACCCCATCACACACAATATAGGCCCAGCACATTCATACACACAAGAAGGGGAGTACATACCAATAAGTAAAAAAATGTAACAGTGGCAAGAGTTGATTAGTGCTTTATAGGTAATGGTTAGTATTTTGAAATTACTCCTATAGGGTACAGGAAGTCAATATCAGGATTGATATGAGTGAGGTGTTGGAGGAGGGAAAGGAGGGAAAAATCAGCCCAGCAGCAACGTTCATAGATTACATGGAACCATCCTATAGATAGACCCTCCAACACAGAGGGGATCCTTCTGTGGATAAGCAGGGATGTATTTACCACAAGGCAAACAAGGCATTTGCCTAGGGCGGGACTTTCAGGGGGGGCTCCAGAAAATGCCACCCCAAGCTCCCAGACAAATGCCTTGTTTGCCTCGTGTGCTGGGGCTGTCCACATTACTGTGAGTGAATGAGTGAGTGTAGCTGTCAGTGCATGTCTGTGAGTGAGAATGGGTGTGCCTGTGAGTGTGTGTCAGTGTGTGTATGCCATTTTATGTGTATCTGAGAGTGTGTGCCTGTCAGTGAGTGGGTGTGTCAGTGTGTATTTGTCAGTGAAAGTGTGTGTTGGTTAAACAGTGTGTGCCAATGCCTGTATGTGTGTGCCAGTGACTGTGTATCTGTCAGTGAGTGTATAACAGTGCATGTATCAATGAGGGCATGTGTCTGTCAATCAAAAAATGGCCTAGACACGAATTGGGGGGGGGGGGGGGAGGGGCAAATTTAGATTTTTGGGTTGCCTGAATTTAGTCATGCCTAGGGCAGCACAAATCCAAAATACACCACTGTGGATAAGATATCAAAAATCAGCGACTGGTTTACTTTGATAAAAACAATCAAATTACTATTAGAATAGTATAAAGTATATGAGTGCATACTAGCCTCCAGCAATGTAGTTACTATGTATTGCTTGTTGTGAATTGTAGGAAAAAAGGCCACAATGGAATATGGAGCTCCCCAGTATATTGGAAAAATATTTTTTCTCTAACAGGAAGTGTGTAGGGAGGCTATGTGAGTCACAGCCAGGGGAGATGTGGCTAGGGCTGCACGCAGAAACAACAGAAACAAACTATAAACTTCTGATCCAATTACATTTAATAGGTGCATAGCATTTGTTAAATAGGCCTATCCGATTCAATAGCTAAATATTGTTGAAATATGCTTTTTTTTAAACGTTTATATTAGCCTGCTAAATATGACTGCAATATTAATATATGGAAGCATTAAAACCTTTTTAGTGCCCCCACATGCCATGCTCTGGGTGGTGGTATGTCAAATAACCATCAGGCAAACTGCAGCTGCTCACAGCACTGGTAATCCCACCCATAGCCAGCAGACACGTGACCTGTGTACTCCCATAATTTATTTTGAAGCCTAATGGATGTAGCGCATGGAGGCATGTGCCAGGTCTCCCTTGTACATTACTAGCAGCTAGGCAGCAACATCTGCTCAGTCGCCAGTCTTTTATGACAGAGAGCAGTCACTGGATGGTAGATGTTTAGTTGAGCTGTGGCTTGATATGTAGGTTTTTAATATCACTTTATATCATGTAGGGTTCATAGTGACCCGGATAAGCTTTTTTTAAATCATTTGTTCACTGGCTGCTAGTGTTGCCAGTGGGCAAATAGTCAAAAAACAAAAAAACAAAAAAAAGAAAAAACAGCTTTTAGATGTTGAATTCAGTAGTCCCATTTAACAGTTTCTATGTGTCTATTAAATATAATTGTCTATTCAATGAAAATATAGCCTTTGAATTCTATATGTGAACTGATATTTTTTCAGCTCCTCATAAGCCTTTAACTGCTGTAATTAACTTTATCCAAAATAAGAGAGCTAAAACACAGCTGGTGTGATTAGCCGGGATTAAATTGAGGCCTAAGTCAGTGACTTAAATTATTTAGTGAATATGGCCCATAATGGAAAAGGACTTCTATACATGTAAATATTAATATAGTAATTATATTACGCAATCGTTTAGACACAGCTTATAATGTGCTAATGATTATGATAAGAATATTCCTTACTGATTTTAATGAACATAACCTTGCCATTTTTCTATGCTAAGGGGAATTCTCATTTAGTACCAATAACCAATTAAATATTTTCATTAGTGGATAGC
Organism: Pelobates fuscus; assembly: GCF_036172605.1. Classification (NCBI taxonomy): domain Eukaryota; kingdom Metazoa; phylum Chordata; class Amphibia; order Anura; family Pelobatidae; genus Pelobates; species Pelobates fuscus. The sequence continues at coordinate 252,432,852 of NC_086318.1, forward strand.
CCATAAAAAAGCTGCACATTTTACTAGATTGGATGGGATAATTTTGTGACCTGTATCTTATTAGTATTCAGATTTTATCATTCCCTCAGCACATCCTGTATTTTAATGGACATGATATATTTAATAAAGAAAAATGCATTTTTTTTGCATGACACTCATATCAATCATGACTCACAAATATTTGAGATTACACTATCAAAATTAACTCTATACTTTCTGGTTAACTTAATTTTGGTAGTTATTGAATGAATATTAGATAAAAATCTAATATTAGATTATTTATCTATGAAGTATTTGAATTGTTATAAAACTTAATTATTTTCAGGTTCAATGTATACTTTTTGCAGAGACATGCATGCTAGTTTGTTTGGTACACATTTATTTTCAGTTGAATACTTTTTAAAAATGTCTGTTACATAAGTTAGGCTTTCATCAGAAATCTTGAAGCAAACTCAAAGCCTTTTAAAATCTCAAATAGCAGCTCTGACATATAGGTTTATATACATACTACTCCCAGGTAAATATACCACACTCACTGAAACAAACCAATAGCTAAACACAAACAGACACACACTGTCGCTCAAACACTACCAGACACATGTACATGTACACACTGCTAAACACACACGTACATGTACACACTGCTAGACACACATATCAAGGATGGAGCCAGAACCCAATCTCATTGGGGGGGGTAAGGGGGGGGGGAGGGGGGAGGGGAGGGGTGGGACACTTGAAAATCTGTTAGAATTTCAGTGTGGCATTTTATTGCTGTTAGGTTCCGTAATATCACTTCTAATATGTATGTGTGCATAACAGAGTTCCACACCAATAAATCTTGCACACCACACAATGGCTGTGTTATGGGCAAATGCAAATATTGTATTCCTTAAACTGTGTACTTTGTCTCTAAGAGATATTGCAAACTGATAAGGTGTTAGAAATGGAACATGTTGTTTTTCACACATGTTTGTTTAAGCAATAACCTTTAACTTACCTTCAGTGCATAATATGTTTACTCCATTTTGTCCCAGACGAAATACAATAACAATAATGCAATAATGCAATAATATCTTCAAGGCTATGCTATGCCATTTCGTCCTGAGATCATGGAAATTTAGTGTAAACAATAAATAAGATGTCTAGGTCATGACAAATAAACAATAGATAAATTGTTCAGACTTTAGGATGCCATCTTGTCCTAAGTCAGGGGATTTTCCATGACGTGTGCACCCTTACATTATGGCCTTGTACTTTTTGCCAAATTAAAGGAACACTACAGTGCCAGGAAAACATACTCGTTTTCCTGGCACTATAGTGCTCTGAGGGTACCCCCACCCTCAGGGACCCCCTCCCGCCGGGCTCTGGAGAGAGGAAGGGGTTAAACACTTACCCTTCTCCAGTGCCGGGCGGGGAGCTTTCCTCCTCCTCTCCTCCTTCCTTGCAACGTCATCGGCTGAATGCTCATGCGCGGGCAGGAGCCGCGCGCGCATTCAGCCGGTCGTATAGGAAAGCATTTACTGGAGGTTTTGGAGGCTGGATTAACCCTCAGTATAAACATAGCAGTTTCTCTGAAACTGCAATGTTTATAAAAAAAAAGGTTTAATCCTAGAGGGACCTGGCACCCAGACCACCTCATTAAGCTGAAGTGGTCTGGGTGCCTAGAGTGGTCCTTTAAGGGAGATCCTAAAATGAATAAAGTAAAAGTGTTACTTTTTCATATATGAACTACGTTTACCCTAAAATGAAGACACCTAAGGTATAAATAGGTGTACTTTTAAATGTTAAGGGACAGAGAGAGGGACGATTTGGAGACAGACACTGCTCCATCTTAAAATGACAGAGAGGCTGACATGATGACATGTTCAGGAGGGTAAGTTAATCTATTAATTATATTTGCAAGCATTTAGTTTAATCTTATAAACTCTGCTATACATTTTTTAAATGTATTTTATACGTCTATATTTATATTTTTTATATAATAAATATCTAAAAAGAAAAAACTTCATTGCTTCCAAGACAATCCTTATTTTATATTGTATTCTCAAATATTAAGTGTTCTTGCATGTCAAGACCACTTACTATTATCTCACATATATATTATTCTTATTATTATAGCCAAATTTACCACCCTATCTCCTCCCACAGTTTTTACACAGTACACTACCGAAACATGCGGGTTGTTCCTGATCGGTGTGCTATTACTTTGTGGAACATTTCACCGAATGGTTCACGAAATATCGTCATTTTTGTGGCAAAATTGGTCCCATAGGAATGAATGGTGGAATGTTCAAAACTAGAGTGTGAGCTGAAAAATCAGGACATGATTTCTAAACTGCCACCACTCCCTCATTTTCAAGCCTACCTACACAAATCTTATACCAAAAAAAAATGTCCACGGCTAAGCCATAGTCCTGATAGTTTTCACAATGTGACCATTTGTTTGCAGCTCACGCCGTCCATTGACATTTATTGAAACTCCATTCTAGCCACCTCAAATTTGAAGAGCAATTTCTAAACTGTGACTGTGCCTTCATTTTTAATATTTCAGAGTAACACTTTGCATCAAAATTTAGGTCTAGGTCTTGTGATTCTCACAATATTTAGCTCTTTGCTGTTGGATTTATAGTTTTTAAACTACGACCGTTTGAAGATGGCAACTGCCAGTGAAGTGAGCAATTTGGAGCAATTTGGTTTTAACCGCTCTTCTCTGCCCTTGCTGTAGAGTGAGCTGCCATAGGAACCCAGGTGTGTGAGCAGCCAGCAGAGTGTTCAGGAACATAGAGGCTGCTAGATGAAACACATTCTATAAACTTGTAAGAAAAAGTGTATGTAGTGGAGCGCTGATTCAATAGGAATAGATGAGATTAGGGTAAATAGATCCATTGAAAAAGCCGCCGAAGCGGAGAAACGCGTCTGGAGAGGTCTGACTCCCATTGATATCAGCCATCATCTGGATTACAAAGAGGACTGTTATTTGACATATTTTTTTCAGCATTATACATCTTTGCTGACTCGGGACGCCGAGCATCCAAATAAGGTCTGGACTCTATTTTTTATGTGGCTGTTTTTTAGTTATTCGTCATAGACATATTATCATATGCAAAAGTTATTGTTTCTTTTCTTTTATATATTTGTCTGCATTTTATGAATAAATTAATTTTTACTCAATTTGAGTGTATGAGTAAGGTCAGTTCCATGACCTATTAAGAGAGAAGGGTTTATTTTATTTTATTTATGCATCTACATTCTATAAACTGCTGTCATTCCTACAGTTTTGATAACACAAAAGTGAGCACTATCACATTTAATAAATGTATTTCCATGTTAGTCAATCCGTTATAGCTGTAACAGAAAAACAGTAACATACAATGTTACAACAATACAGCTAATCAATTTTTCATAAAGTTACTCTGCCCAGTCCAACCTTTCCACGGTTACTCCAGCCACTCCAACCACACAACAGTTACTCAAGCCACTCCACCCAGTTACTCCGCCCACTCCAGTCGGAGGCAAGAACATTTCACACAATTTCCCCAGAAATTGTAGCTTTTCTAGTTTATATATGTTAAATAGAGGATCTCTTACTAATTATATACAATTCTGGCTAAGATATCTGTATGGTTAGCCCTACTAAGTTCTATGCTTTAAGACGTTAAAGAGGTAAATAAGGGAACCAGACGCGGTTACAGCTGTAAGGATATATTTGCATGGAGTGGGGGCTCTAAATAATTATAAAATAGAGACAGACATTCTCTAACCCTAAATATCTGGCATTATCACCCCTGGCATTGTCCATCCTACATTTTAATTATTTAGCTCTTACCTGCCCCTATTTGCTAAGCTCCAAGCCACCCCCTTAAATTAAATTAACCATATCTAATCCCTCCGTAACTTATAAAATAATTATACTTACCATCAGAAGCATTCTTTCTTCTAAATCTTTTTTTCTTCAGCTCCCAAAATGGCCACATTTAATTTAATCTATAATATTAGACACAACTGAAAAAAACAAAAACAAAACATGTATTAGTGTTATTGCCTCCCCTCACTATTAATAGGGTATGGGGGAGTAGGCAGAATAGTTTTATTGGAAGTGATATGTGACTCGGGCACCACTAGTCAAATGGGAGGGATTTAATTTGGTGGAATGGACAATGGCATGTCCATCCCTTCTTGTAGTTTCAATTAGAGCACCTACACACCAACCATGAGTGTAGGCGTGGTGGGGGATACTAGGTTCTGGCGTGGATATAACATTTGTAGCACCAACTCACCACACATAAATGGGGGCTGGGTTGGACACTATGTACCCCCTGTTTAATAGAGAGCTGGTAGAGTGCTGCACACTGGTGTTGGTAGCACAGGAGCTCTGTGGTAGAGGTCCACTAACCTTCTCATGTTTAATAAGTAGCTCCACCTGCTGACCATGAGTGGGGCTTGGGGGTGCATTAGAATATTTCCACCATTTTTTGTAATTGAACAGCCCTCACCCACTGGCCAAGGTGGGGGCAGGGGTCCAGTCCACCCACACACTATTTAATTTCAAGGACCCACTCAATGTCCCTGGGTGTGGCCCCGTGGATCAGGACCCTCCGCTATTCTACAATAGCAATGGCTGGACTGTCAATAGATTATTTTTTTTACAAGAGCTGCTACTGCTTAGTAGATATGCCCCCACCTTTGGCAAGGTAGATGGTGGCTTAACAGAGTTCTACAACCTACCTTATAGTGACTCCCCCATAGGCTTATTATTTATTTGTTTTTTTGCTTTAATGTGGTAGCTGGCTAACAAGCTCTGGCCAGCCATCACATGGTTAACCATCACACCAAGAGTTATTTAACTATTTGCAAACAGCACTTAAAATTATAGTTTACTTAAAAAAAGCAAGTGAACAATCATTTTCCAATGTGCATCCTGCTGGATGTACCGTATATACTCGAGTATAAGCCGACCCGAATATAAGCCGAGGCCCCTAATTTTACCCCCAAAAACTGGGAAAACTTATTGACTCGAGTATAAGACTAGGGTGGGAAATGCAGCAGCTACTGGTAAATTTCTAAATAAAATTAGATCCTAAAAAAAATATATTAATTGAATATTTATTTACAGTGTGTGTATATTGAATGCAGTGTGAGTGTATGAATGCAGTGTGAGTGTATGAATGCAGTGTGAGTGTATGAGTGCAGCGTGAGTGTATGAGTGCAGCGTGTATGAGTGCAGCGTGTGTGTATGAGTGCAGCGTGTGTGTATGAGTGCAGCGTGTGTGTGTATGAGTGCAGCGTGTGTGTGTATGAGTGCAGCGTGTGTGTGTATGAGTGCAGAGTGTGTGTGTATGAGTGCAGTGTGTGTGTGTTGCAGAGCCCTGGTGGGGGGTGGGCAATTTTTTTATTTTTTGAGAATTTATATAAATTAAAAGTCTTCTGGCATTGTCATTGGGTAAAAGCATCCAATGCTGATGTCAGAGTTCTTTAAAATTGTTGTTTTGATTTCAGTACAGCTCTAGCAAATGCAAAAATCACATGTGAAAGTAACAATCACAGGAACTACAGTGTATAGACTTAAAGATCCCCCTTATTATATCTGATTACATCTGAATTTAATTATTATTATTTATTATTATTATTTTATTTAATTATTATTTTTTTTATTATTATTTATTATTTAATTTAATTATTATATATATTTTTTATTATTACTATATAATTTTTTCGTCCCCCCTCCCTGCTTGATACATGGCAGGGAGGGGGGCTCTCCTTCCCTGGTGGTCCAGCATTGGCAGTTCAGTGGGGGGAGGAGGGGGGCTGGCAGAGATGTTACTTACCTGTCCTGCAGCTCCTGTCAGCTCTCTCCTCCTCCGCGCCGCCCGTGCAGCTCCCTCTGTCAGCTCCCAGTGTAAGTCTCGCGAGAGCCGCGGCTCTCGCGAGACTTACACTGGGAGCTGACCGAGGTGCTGAACGGACGGCGCGGAGGAGGAGAGAGCTGACAGGAGCTGCAGGACAGGTAAGTACAGCTCTGCCAGCCCCCCTCTCCCCCGGTCTGTATTATGGCAATGCAAATTGCCATAATACAGACTCTGACTCGAGTATAAGCCGAGTTGGGGTTTTTCAGCCCAAATAATGTGCTGAAAAACTCGGCTTATACTCGAGTATATACGGTATTTACTTCCAATTTAGTTTAAAATCAGCGACTTCCAAATTTTCAGAATTTCAGTTTATATATGGATGTGAAAAGTACTCATTTGAATTTGGACACCAAACACAACCAGCCTACTTGTGCAGATTTAGTCGGGTTAGCCAAATTAGCAGCATAGGGTCAATAGGATATTCACCATTTTTAGAGAATAAAATTATATACAGTGCTATTAGTAGTAAAATCAATATAGGTGATAAAGGGAGATATACTCATTAGCGGAAAGCAAAAAATGGGTTTTGTTCAATCCTTATAGCTTAGGTGGAATATGATGTCAGGATCTTTTGAATAAAATCTTCTGGATAAAATCAGGAAGGTCCAAATATTGTAAAAATAACAAAATGTTTTGAAAATAAAGATTAAAACCATAAAAGTAATAAACACTAATGCATTTTGCCAACGATTACAGGCTTTCTCAAAGTCACTATATATATAGTGCTCTCTCCTGGTACTCCTCCTACCTCTCCCAGTGCTCTTTCAGTGTTTCTTTCTCTGACTCTGCCTCTTTCCCCAAACCACTCTCTGTCGGCGTCCCCCAAGGTTCTGCCTTTGGTCCCCTACTGTTCTCTACCTACACTGCCTCCCTTGGTAAACTTATCAGCTCGTTTGGCTTCCATTATCATTTCTAAGCTGATGACACGCACATCTACCTGTCCTCTCCTGATCTCTCTCCGCTCATCTTGACTCGTGTCTCTGACTGCCTCTCTTCGATTTCCAAATGGATGGCTGTTAACTTCCTTAACCCCTTAAGGACCAAAGTTCTGTAATAAAAGGGAATCATGACATGTCACACATGTCATGTGTTCTTAATGGGTTAAACTCAACCTGTCCAAAACAGAACTTCTGATCTTTCCTCCCTCAAGTGCTACTACTCCTGTGTCTGTCTCCCTCCAAGTCAACGGCGCTACCATAACCTCTACCTTGCAGGCTTGCTGTCTGGGTGTTCGTTTTTACTCCAATCTCTCATTCACTCCTCATGTCCAATCAATCGCCAAGTCCTGTCGCTTCCATCTCAAAAACATAGCGCGCATTCGCCCCTATTTATCCCCGTATGCAGCTACAGTGCTGGTCCATGCTCTTGTTCTCTCTTGCCTGGACTACTGCAATACTCTTCTCAGTGGTCTTACGTGTTCCCAGATTGCACCGTTGCAATCTATAATGAATGCAGTGGCAAGGCTCATTTTCCTGTTTGCTCGCACCTCCCACGCCTTCCCGCTCTGTCAGTCCCTGCATAGGTTCCCAGTTAGATATAGGGCTCAATTTAAAATTCTGGTGCTTGCTTACAAGTCCCTACATAATGCTGCTCCAACCTACCTATCCTCCCTAATACACAAGTATGTCCCGTCGAGGCCCCTACGCTCGGCCAAAGACCTACGTATATCCTCTGTCCATACTCCCACTTCTACCGCTCGCCTACAAGACTTTTCCAGGGCTGCACCTCTTCTGTGGAACTCCCTTCCCTCCTCCATAAGAATTTTACCCAGTCTCCACGCATTCAAAAAATCATTGAAAACTCACTTCTTCAAGAAAGCATATCAATTAAACTGTTAGAAGGTTTTCATCCCCCACCCTCCATGACTCCTCTCTGTCATGCCTTAACTATGGTATCCTCTTACTTCCTGGTTCCACGGAGCCTAGCCACACCCCTTTATGACACGGTCTGCCTATTTAATCTGACTGCACCAGCTGATCTAGGCTGGATTATTGAACTACGTTCCTTACTCACAACCCGGCTACAACTTCGTTGTGAAAGCCTCTGCTACCAGACCGGACTGAAAGACTCTGCAAAGTTCCCTTCACCTCTCCTCATCCACGACTAAAGATTAAACACTCTTCATACGCCTCTGAGGAGATCTCGGGAACCAGTGTTCTATATGCCGGAAGCTAAGTAAAACCAATGTGATAAGAGTTGCATCTAAAAGCTGTTATTACCTGTCTCCAAAAGTCCTTCGGTAAAAACAATCCCGTTACAGCTAACTTCAACTCATACTTCATATCAGTTATCTGCATCTGTCTTGCTTCAGTTAAAGTATGGAACAGCTATTGTAATTACTTATCACCTAAACCGTTAACTCTACTAAGAGACTCCTTATTGATTCAGTGTCTGCAATTTACTATTGTTTACTCCTTAAAGCTACAGTGCCTGTAACTGTGGACTTCAGTTATCATTTACTACTTAAAGCTACAGTGCCTGTAATTGTGGACTTCAGTTATCGTTTACTACTTAAAGCTACAGTACCTGTAAATTGGAATTAAAGTCTTTACCTTTTACTTTCTTTAATAAATATTCAAACTATACGAAATCTGCAGTTGTGTTCCTTCATAACAAATGTTTAGACGTGACAGAATAATCCAGCCATTGTAATGGATCCAGCAGATTTCGATTCTACTATAACTACGCTGAATCAAAGAGTTGATACACTAACCCAAGGTGTGCAAGACCTGCAAGTCACTAACGAAAGACTTCTCACTTATGTCAGAGATTTACAAACTCGTACTCCTCATACTACTCTGCTCTCGGCTAGCGATCCTGCTGTATGTAACCCTGAAAAATTCTATGGTGATCGTTCCAAATATAAGGAGTTTTTTTATTCCTGCAAACTATTGATTGCTTTAAAACCTAGAGCTTATCCCACAGAAAGATCTAAGGTTTTTTCAGTTATTTCCTTTCTAAGAGGTGAACCTATGTTCTGGGCCCATACCTTTTTGGACAATGATGACCCCATCTTAGGCTCACTGGATGAATTTTTTGAAGCCATGTCTCTTCTCTATGAAGATCCTAACAAACAAGCTACAGCTGATTTAACAATCAGAACACTACAGCAAAGAAATAGACCCGTTGAAGATTACATTGCTGAATTCAAAAGATGGGCTATAGAAACGCAATGGAATGACATCACATTGCGCAACCAATTTCGAATTGGTTTATCGGAAGCTGTAAAAGATGAATTATCTAGAACAGAACTCCCTACTAATTTGAACGCTCTAATTCGCCTATCAATCAGCATTGACAGAAGATTAAGAGAAAGAAATGCCGAAAAAGCCCTTTCACATTCAAAAGACCGCAAACCTTTCACTCCCTCAAAAGCTCCAGATAAGACTTCCATACCAAGTGAACCTATGGAAATAGGGATAATAAGAAGTCCCCTCACTCCTGAAGAGAAAAATCGAAGACGTCAATTAAACCTATGCATGTATTGTGCCTCTCAAGTTCATTTAGTCTCTGATTGTCCTTCATTGAAACGGATAAAAGGCAGAAGGCAGTCTCACGCCTCTTCCATCCTAAGTGTACTTCCCTCTACAGCAAATACTCAAATGTCCCCTATCGTTCTTGTATTACAGTGGGACAATAAAAGAATTATAACCAAGGCTGTTATCGATTCCGGTGCAAATGGAGTATTCATCGACTCAGCCTTTGTAACAAAGAATAAAATTCCTTGTGTTCGTAAAAGAACTTCTGTACCTGTTAAAGTGATTGACGGGTCCCTCATCTCATCGGGACCAATACTTCATGAATCCATCCCTCTAAAAGTAACCATCAATCATACTCATACGGAAAGTCTTATATTTGATGTCATCTCATCACCATTATTTCCTATTATATTAGGGATCAACTGGTTAAGGAACCACAACCCTCAAATCTCATGGTTTCCCTTCTCTCTTGCATTTGATTCTGATTATTGCAAGAAAACATGCTTGCAACGTATTCCAATTCTCCAGTCTACGAAAGAACCAGCTAAAACCTCATGTTGTTCTGACACCGAACTGGAGTCTCCTCCTCCTACAGTCATTGGTGAATTAAAGAGAAAGTTTACAACAGCTCCTATCCTTCAACTTCCAAATCCTTCATATTCTTATGTCCTTGAAACGGATGCTTCGGAATTTGCAATTGGAGCTGTCCTTTCTCAACACAAAACTCCTCAAGAACCTCCTTTGCCTAAAGTCATTGGAATCTTATCTTCTCTTATTGACGACATTAAAGGTCTCAGTGAAGATGCTCTTGAACTTCCTAAATCAATGAAATTATCCAAGAAAAACGGTCTCTACTATTTTAAAGACCGGATTTATGTACCTCCCTCTTTCAGAATTAAAGTACTTGAATTTATTCATGATTCTCCTCTGGCAGGTCATCCAGGTATGAAAAGGACCCTTGAGTTGTCTAAAAGATACTGTTGGTGGCCTCGTCAAGACCAAACTATCGAATCTTATGTCAAATCTTGTTCTGTATGCCAAAGATCCAATCAATTGTCCTTGTTGAAGCCTCATCATCCTGACCCTTTCCAAAGAAATGTCACTACTTCTCCTGATCCCATATTGGTCCAGGGTGAAGAAGAATACGAAATTCAAAGTATACTGGATTCAAGGATCCATCGTGGCTCCTTACAATACCTCATCAGATGGAAAGGATATGGAATTGATGAAGATACATGGGAAAACTCCTCTGTCGTTCATGCTGACAAATTGATTTCCAAATTTCACAAGCGTTACCCTTCTAAACCAAGTCAATAGCACCCAGAGGTTGCTCATTAAAGAGGGGGTACTGTCATGCCTTAACTATGGTATCCTCTTACTTCCTGGTTCCACGGAGCCTAGCCACACCCCTTTATGACACGGTCTGCCTATTTAATCTGACTGCACCAGCTGATCTAGGCTGGATTATTGAACTACGTTCCTTACTCACAACCCGGCTACAACTTCGTTGTGAAAGCCTCTGCTACCAGACCGGACTGAAAGACTCTGCAAAGTTCCCTTCACCTCTCCTCATCCACGACTAAAGATTAAACACTCTTCATACGCCTCTGAGGAGATCTCGGGAACCAGTGTTCTATATGCCGGAAGCTAAGTAAAACCAATGTGATAAGAGTTGCATCTAAAAGCTGTTATTACCTGTCTCCAAAAGTCCTTCGGTAAAAACAATCCCGTTACAGCTAACTTCAACTCATACTTCATATCAGTTATCTGCATCTGTCTTGCTTCAGTTAAAGTATGGAACAGCTATTGTAATTACTTATCACCTAAACCGTTAACTCTACTAAGAGACTCCTTATTGATTCAGTGTCTGCAATTTACTATCGTTTACTCCTTAAAGCTACAGTGCCTGTAACTGTGGACTTCAGTTATCATTTACTACTTAAAGCTACAGTGCCTGTAATTGTGGACTTCAGTTATCGTTTACTACTTAAAGCTACAGTACCTGTAAATTGGAATTAAAGTCTTTACCTTTTACTTTCTTTAATAAATATTCAAACTATACGAAATCTGCAGTTGTGTTCCTTCATAACAAATGTTTAGACGTGACACTCTCCTGCAACTGGCAAAAATTACCTATTAAGCCCTCAGCGAATACTTTTCTAACAAGTTACTTTGTACCCCTACTTTTACCCTTTGTGTAACTATACCCCACTCCCTCTAGAATGTAAGCTCATTGAGCAGGGCCGCCACCTTTCTGTTCCGGTACATCAAATTGTCTGGTTACAATTAAATGTATGTTAGTCCACCCTTTGTACAGGGCTACGGAATCTGATGGCGCTATATAAATAATAAAATAATAATAAAAATATAGTAGACACATATAAAAGAATCTTGGAATTTCCAAAGAACAAACAGTGACAAAGAAGCACACTGCAAATAAAATAATCCATCTCTTAATGGCATGGCTGGCACTACTATTATGCTAATAAGACATTGTCCTGGGGTACCGATCTGCCAAGGAAGCCAACCGGGAAATTTCCTGGTGGGCTGCTCCTGTCTGGGGCTGGACATTTGGTGAGTTGCTCTTTAGCCACCCACCAATCAAGTGTGACTTTCTAGTGTGAATAACATTATCTGAATGTTTTAGTTAGAGTGTGTAAGGGGCATAGTGTGTGTCAGTGAGAGTGTGCGTGTGCTAGTGTGTGTGTGTGTCACCCTATGTGTGTGAAGATGTGACCGATTATATATATATATTACTTTATTGCATTTTATTGCATTACAAAAAAAAAGGAAAACAAATACATATATAATCTTACACAAACTCAAATTGACCAGAACACAGTATACTATGTTTGTTATTGTTGTTTTGTGTGTTATTCAATTTCAGCAAAATACAAACAAAAAGCATAAAGAATAAAGAAACAAACATACTAAAACACATAAAAAGCCATCGTGGATTCTATTAAAATAGGTTAGAAGATATTCTCAATTTAATAGCAGTTTAAATACATTTGTGTGACTAATTATAAGGCATTACGTTTAAGGGGTTAATAATGGTTTGATATAAACTGGAGCTTTTTCCAATTTATAAAATGTATTATGCATTTTGATCATATTTAACACTTACATAACATGGACCCTCCTTAAAAATATGAAATATTCAATATTATAATTTTTCATCACATTTGACTTAAACATTTGAGTTGATTGATATATTGTTTTACAGGACTGTTTTTGTTTTTGTTTTTAAATTCAGCTTCTACTAATGCTTACTGCAGATCAGTGAAAACATGGAACATATGTCAGATAAAATAAGTTATTTTTACCAAATCTAAATTTGGTATGACACTTCCTTTTTTACGTGTGCAAATTATTGCTGAAGGTTTAGTCAAACAAATGATTAATGTCAGGAAAATAGAACATATAAAAACATATTATGTAGACAAAGGGAAAGTGTACATTTAGATATTAAAAATCAGCATTTAAAATGTTCATTTAATTTTGATATTTGATTAGCTTTTTTCTTGTTTGTATATCATTACTAGTTGTCATTGTTTTTATTTTATTAATACAAATATTATGATAAACAAAAAAGTACAAAGAAAAATAGAGGATACATTATAAATGTATGCTACAATAAGTAAATTGACCCAAAAACTGTCTGACCACAACAAGCCATGTACAAAACCTATAAGAACCAGTACGAAGATATAAGAAGAGCAATTAGAAAAATTCTCTAAGTCAGCTATACTTTTATACACTGATCAGTCAGAACATTAAAGCCACCAGCCTAATATCATGTAGGTTGCTGCCCAAACAGCTCTGATGCATCGAGGCATAGACTCCACAAGACCTCCAAACGTGTCAATTCTCAATCAGATAGAAAACTGGGGGATTTGGTGGCAACAACTTAAACTCTTTGACATGTTCCTCAGACAATTCCCGAACAATTTTGCAATGTGGCAAGGTGCATTATCCTACGGAAAGAGGCCACTGCCATCCAGGAACACCATTGTTAAGAAGGAGTGTATGTGGTCTGCAAGAATCTCTAGGTATGTGAAAAATGTCACAGTAACATCCACATGAATGTCAGGACTCATGTTTTACTAGCAAAACATTGTCCAGAGCAAACTGTGATGCACTGCATGTTCTGACACCTTTCTATCTTGGCCAGCTTTAACTTTTTCTACAGTAGCTCTCTTTTGTGTGATCAAACCAAATGAGCTTGCCTTCGCTCCCCAGGTGCATCAGTAAGCCTTGGACACCCATGATCCTGATGCTGGTTTACTAGTTGTTCTTCATTTCACCACTTTGGTAGGTATTAACCTCTGCATACAGAGAACACCCCACCTGACTTGCCATTTTGGAGATGTTCTGACCCAGTCGTCTATTTGACCCTTGTCAAAGTCACTCAGATGTTTTTGCTTGACAATTTTGTACTGCTTCCAACACATGCAATTCAAGAATTGACTTTTAGCTTGCTGCCAAATATATCCCACCACCTGAAGGGTGCCATTGCAGTGATATAATCAATGTTATACATGTCGACTGTCAGTGGTTTTATTGTTCTGTCTGTTCAGTGTATTAGTTACTCTGAACTCAACTTTAAAATTCACATTAAATTCACTTTGAATTACCCCTTTAGTAAATAACCCTGAAACTAAAACAGGGCCCAAGAGTATACTACTGAGAACAGGCAACAACTCAACTTGAACGTCAGTGGTTACCCGCACAGTTCAAGTTCAAGTTGGTTTTAGCTCATCTAGCTCATAAACCCCCTAAGGACTGAGCAAAATGTACATGTTGTGATCAAAACAAGATGTAAACAAAACCAGGAATTTGACTATATGTCTGTTCAACCGTAATTCACCTCTTTCATATTAAGTGCACCTACACTTATTATATATAATTTTATTTAGGGGAAACAGGGCTTTAATTTAACATTACATTTTTAGCTATGAAACATTACTTAATTTGAATAAAATATTAACACATGGGAGAAAATAAGAAATGTTGTTATTTTTTAGTTCTACGTGACATTTTAACTGTGAATGTCATAAAACTGTTTGCTTTTACTGCAATACATATTTGTAATCAGCGATTTCTCACGTGTAAAACTGTACCTCCTATGTACAGGTTTTATGGTATTTTGGAAAGTTACAGGGTCAAATACAGCGTGTTCAATTTTTCATTTTTTTCACATTGAAATTGTGTGGGAAAAATGCAAAAAACTAATTTGAATGCCAATTTTAGCGAGTGTTTGTGACTAAGTGGCTTCTAAAAAAGACTGGACATACCCCATTTGCAATACCTTGGGTTGTCTACTATTGCAAATTGTATGCCATCATGGTGGTAATTCTCTTTCCTGGGCTACCATATGGTCTCAAAGGCAAAGGTAACCAATCTGGCGAATTTTAATGTGAAAAAACTGAAATGCAAGCCTTATATTTGACTCTGTAACTTCTGAAAACACCATAAAACCTGTACATGAGGTGTACTGTTATACTCGGGAGACTTCGCTAAACACAAATATTAGTGTTTCAAAACAGTAAAACATATCACAACAATTATATTGTCAGTGTAAGTGCAATTTGTGTGTTTTTGAAAGCTCCCTTTCCGGTTGAGGGATGTAGGAGTTGTATAGTGAGGATTTCCAGCGTCCCAGTCTCTTAATGATGTGTACCGGAGTGTTAGTGCTTGAAGCCATTGATGCTGCGCCGATGCGAAATGAGTGACCAGAGAATGAAGCTCGGTTGTAGCCCAATCTTGACAGCAGATTTCTGATGTGTGAAATAAATTTAGTAGTGGTGAGTGGGTGTCCTTGGAGTACAAGTAGTGGAGTGTCTGGTGAGTTTGTGTGGTGAGATAACAGGAGCAAATCCAGAATATGTACTGGGCACCACAGATTCTCGGTAGGGAAGAGGGGAATGATAGTGGGATAGGCAGAGTGATTGGTTTTAGTTGAAGGTAAGGAAGGTTGTCTACTTTCTTTAAGTGGGAAAGTTTAAGACAATGGACTGTGTCTCCTTGACGTATTACGGTGAACTCTCTAGGTCTGAGGAAACCGTAGAAAGCCAAAAAGATGGCGGATTTAATGACCAAATTAGTACTATGGTCAAACAGGGATTTGTCCAATAGATCGCTAAGGAGTCTGAATATTGGACCGTCTATTGGTAACCTAGTAGAGCTTGGAGGAACTGTGACTTTAAAAATACCTTTAAGGATTTTCTTGAAGGGGTAGGAAGATAGAAAAGAAAGCGTGGTTAGGGAAGGTAGTGAGGATGTGGTGTTGTACTCCAGTGAGGTAGAGTTTGATAGTGTTGAGTGAAAGTTTTAGGTGTAGATGGCAAAAGGAGGCAAAAGCCACCATGGTTTTGATGGAAAGGTCACCTTGTAACAAACCTAGGCGGTAAATTTGTTAAAAATAGTCAGTACCCTAGTGTAAGAGATAGTGGTATTGGGAGACAGTGCATGGTGCGTGAGTACTTGTGCGTGGAGTAACAGTTCGTTTAAACCAGGATTAGCCAGTGGAAAAGAGGTTTCCTGGATGGTTGGAGGTAGGTTGGAGGGGAGCCTGGCCGGAGACCTGTAGTTAAGAATGTGAAAGAGTGTCAGCAGCTGAGTTGTGGCACCGGGGGTGTGGAAGTTTGATGTTCCTTTAAAGACTGACTAAACATGCAACTGAGAGGGCCCTTGGGCCCCCGCAGGTGTCTACTAAAATGGAGGGCCGGCGTGCCCTGTTGGGGTCTACAAATGATTGGGCAGGGGATGGGTATACTGTGAAGTGAAATGAAGTAGCCTTAGAAATTAACGCGCACCCCCGCAGTGAAACTTTTGGCCCGGTGAAGACCGGGACCCCTCTGCATTGCCCGTACCACCGAGGGGGCCTTGTAGTATACATCCATGATAAGGAGTCAGAGTTACTGAGGCAACTGGCCTGCAAAATGAATACATAAGGTTATGGCAAGACACGAGCGTTGCTTGTTGATGGAGGGACCTAGAGAGGAGGTGTAGTATTTGAGGTGTAAGATATACTTGTCTTGCTTAACCGTGTATTTCTAAATGCTGAAATAGTAGAATGTAGGCAAATTACAACAAGAACTATACATTGGGTATGAGAGAGACTAATACTGGATCTGGAAGGAAAGAAAAGAGATACGAAAAGGTCAATAAAAAAAAAAAAATATTACTTGCAGTGTGAGTACGTAGCCCCCCCCATGATGGGGCAAGTGCGAATGGGATGAGGCATGGTTTGGACGTGATGTCGACGTATGCTTGTGGACAAATGGTGGTCCACCGTATGTAGTGCCGTAAATATGGGTAATACCTGGTGTAGGTCGTGTGATTGAATAGTGAGTGGAAGGTCGTGAGTTCCATGCGAGAGCCTTTGGGAAGGACCCAACACCAGATAGCTCTCTGTCGTCCAGTAGGTGAAGAGTGTGTGTGGGACCAATTTATTTGTTAGCTGACAGACGTGTTGGGCACATGGTCTTGGCGTGGACTCTGAAGCATATGGAGCAGATGTGCAACAACCTGCATGCGCTGTAGCTGCATGCGCCTGCAAGTTATTGCACACCTGCGCCTTACCCAAGAATGTGATGGGTCTGCCCAGTTTGTCTCTCTGGCCGCCTTCCGGTCTTGTGAGTGGGGTGAAGGAGTGGTGGGGTGTGGAGGTGGAAGTGGGAGGGTCTGCGTCTCCAGGGTATAGGTCGGAGTGGGAAGTGGAACCACATGAGACACAAGATGGGGGCCTCAAAGCAGCGAAATGACGGCAAAACAACTTGGTATCTATTTGGCACCAATCAATTCTAATATTGAACTGTGCCAGATGAGTTGCTGCCTTGGCCCACACTGATTTGTGGTAATTATAGAATGAGGACCCACCGTACTTGATGCCCAAATCCACCACCTTGTGCATATATAAATCAAGCTCCTCTCTCCTATGTGGGTACACTTCAATCAAGAATATCTTTCTTGATGGAAGCCGGGACACAGAGGGCTGGTGAGGCATGGGCAGTGGGAGTAGTGGTGGCAGGTGGGGGAGGGAGAGGGGAGATGAGGGGTATGGCAGTCAGAGCGGTCGACCTGGAGTGGCTATGGCCGATTCCACCTTCAGCAACCTGCTGTTAATAGATTGCAGATTGACCAGTATAGCCGCCAGAGTTTCCTGGGTGGAATCAGAGTAGCCAACTGGAGGCCCTTGTGAACTCATGCCAGGCCTTGGGTCGTTGGCCTGAGTCGTCAGACGTTTGTAAAGTTCTGCCTTTCTAGCGGTAGCTGGAAAGGGGATCCCCCTGAGCCTGAGCTCAGCCGATATTTTTGGAATGGTCCAATATCTTAGGGATCTGGGAGTAGAAGGAGTGAGGGATTCCTCTGGAGACCCTGGCCTGGCTGGCGTGCTGTGTACATCGTCTGATGGGGGATCGATGATTGGTTCTTGAGACATTCTGAAAGGAATAATGATATGGATAATTAGGGTATAGTGGAGGTGGGATGAGACCTCCGGAGAACTGGCCTGCTAGCTAATGCCGAAGCAAAGAATTATACCTAGAACCAAGTGACAGGTGAGGCCCTGCTATTGCCAAGTGGCGGTGAGAGGCTCTACCTATGATTTGGGCCGAGGGGGTTTTGTGGCCACCAGAACGAGGTGGAAGAATGTCAGCCTCTTGGTGACTGAAAGAGATTCAAAACGTGTGGCCGTGACATGGGAAGCCCTAACTGTAGCCCTAAAGAAGAGCGAGCAAGGTGCTAGCTATGATTTTGTCGTGGGGCTGAACCTCCGTGTATGAGGTGGGGGTGTAGACCTCGCGGACCGCAGTATTATTAGGGAAAGCTAGGGCCAGCGCCTGACCCTGGAAGCTCAGGATACCTGATACTGAAACGTCGGGAACAGGGTAGCCTGAAGGTCTTTGAAGGCGTAGTGAATCTGTGAAATGTGGCAGGTCTAAGTAATGATATGTAGAAATTAAAAACAGAATTAACACTTAATATAATAGTAACATGGAGGGTGATGCATCTTTAAACCTGGTGTGCTTAAAGTTTGAACCCACTTTGGGAGGTGGGAGGGCATTGTAAAAAAGGCCGTGGAGGCTGAATGAGGCCTCAGGAGAAATGTAAAAAGTTTACATTTTTTACCTGATACCGTGAAACAGGATACTGGAACCACCTCCTGGAGTCTTCTTGAAGAAGAGTAGTACAACCTAAAACATGTTCATTTAGTAAGAATAAGGAACCTGAGTATAGTGTTTCAATAAAAACAGAGATTTAGAAATAAGAGCTACTGAAAAATTGAGTGTGGAGCTTAAATTTAAGAGGTTTGATGGGGCTTAGCCAATTGAGAGAGAAAACAAACCGTAAAGGGTTTAACTGTTTCTTTAAGAGAATACCCCTGGAATATATGCATAATTAAATTTGACAATGAGTGGCGAATAGTGCCACTTAGATTTAGGGAAAACGTAGGGAGAACCATGAAAATATGTTATTAAAGAATACATAGAGGGACATACTTAAATTAATCGGCTAACGAACGTGCAAGAGGAATATAATAGAACAGCATGTGATAGATTTAATGAAACGAAAAGCTAGTAAAAAGCCGTTCGTACGTGTTTCGGCTAAGTTAAAGTGAGAAAAAGGAGAACGTAAGGTGAGTATAAGCATTTGGTAATTATTTTAACGAAAGAAGAACGAAAGCATGTGTACTCTGCGGTCGGCTAAAAAGCCGCACAAACGCAGAAGTACACAAACGGCGGAATTACACGAACGGGTAAGTAATATAGGGAGCCTATCCCCGCGTTTTTAAGCCCGAGCGTGGGAAATAGCCGAACGCTATTTCCCACGTTGATGCTTACGTGTGCGTGCCGTTCTCGTGACCGGAAGCCAGATTGCCGGGTAACGAGTAGGGAATACAGCGGGGCAGCCGGTGGACGAGCCCGGAGGTTGATGGCAGGAGCTGCTGAAGACTGACTGTTTGTTCGAGGCATGACTGGCGCCAACAACGAACCGGACGTGCAGGTAACTATGGAAACAAAACAGCTTGAACGGCAAAGGTAAGTAGGGGGGTAGGGTTTATATGGAGTAAGGTTCCATATAAGGTTCCAGCATAAGCGTAGGAGTAAGGTTCCAGCATAAGCATAGGATAGTATAAAGGGAGCAAGTCGGTTGTGGTGTGACAAGACCGACGATACGGTAGGCCTGTAAATAAAGAGGGCAAAAATAAAAAATCAAAGATTTAATACAGTCAACAAATATATAAGAATTAACCAGACATTCCTTAAATGCATTATTTAACTCCTGGAAGGATTTTGAAGGTAGGAATCTAGTTCCGCAACTAGACACCATTTGTTGTGGGTAGGATAGTATGTTATCTCTACTGCTGGTGCGTGTGACTCGTTTTGGAATGTGGTAGAGCCAATAGGTAGTGATCTATGTGTTTACATGGTTAGGATCATTGAAGACAATGATCTGTCTGAGTGGTGGTTATGGTAGTGGATTCTCTTGGCCTGAGAAAGGCGTGGAAGGCTGTGTACATGGCCGGTAATGGTCGAATTGGTAGTATAACTAAACAGTTGTAGATCTAATAGGTCAGATAAGGATGGAAAAGTTGGATGGCTATTGGTAATCTCTGAGAGGAATGTGGGGGGATGGACTCCTGAAAACCTCTGAGTATATTCTTGTCTGGTATGATGGCATGAAGTTATGGTAGTTTTGGCAATAGGTTCAGCATGTGTTGTTAAATGCCTGTAAAATATAGAATTTAATGGTGTGTGAGATAGTTCCAGTTTAAGATGGCAAAAAGAAGCAAAACCTAGGAGAGATGTTATGACATTGGTTTAGATATGTCGTGTTCCAATAAGAATCTTTAATCAAGGTGAAAGCTGTGTCATGCGTTCTACAAGTATGGGACAAAAGTGTTAAGTGGGATAGTGCATGCTATACTGCATGAGTATGTCTAATCCATGATTTAGTCTCTGGAACGAAAAAGTGTCTGTGACTGTATGGGAGGCTGTAGGAAGCGATCACATGACCCTCGCGATCACATGGCCAGAATAGCCGGCTTGTGCAGTGCCTGCAG
The DNA here is from genome assembly GCF_036172605.1 of Pelobates fuscus. Lineage (NCBI taxonomy): Eukaryota > Metazoa > Chordata > Amphibia > Anura > Pelobatidae > Pelobates > Pelobates fuscus. The sequence goes on from NC_086318.1 coordinate 252,453,308, forward strand.
GGTGTCTGACTGAGCTCTCAGGCAGTCCCCCTAATGCCTGCAGAAAAGTTTTACAAAGTTTGTGTGATGAACTACACTTCGCCACTGACTTTTGAAGAAGCCTGCTTGCCAGCCTCTTGCCCTGTGACTATGCCCCCTGGGGTGTATTGCCATTTAAAAAGTCTATTTGGGCTTATTGGATTTTTAAAACACTTTTTCTGCCCCTTTAATTCCATGGGAAAATGTGCCTCTTCCCCTCCCCCTTTTTCCTGTTCTATTGTTCTCCAGCAGGGCGTTGTCCCAGGTACACTGCCAGACCAGTTGAAATTGGCCATTTTGTCCCTACTCAATCTCTCATCAGCCCTTGCTATTGTTTAACCCCATGGCAATCCAACTGTATTTGTGGGATCTGAGTGCTCAGATCCAAGCTATCTGGGGATATGTTGGACATATAGGTTAAACATTGTATTATATGAGTTTTGTATTTTTATGTAGTTTTTGTAACAGTTTTTGGACTTAGAGATAATTGGCATACCACAGCCACTTAAGCCAATTATTTTCAGGATAGAGGAGAAGATAGACCCGCCGCACAGCCTAAATCTGTGGAACTGTTTTGGGCATGAAAGCATGCTTGCGGTAGGTCAAATATGACTTCCATAAAACTTTTAAACCCCTGCTCCGATCTGGGTGATTTTTTGGATATGTTTTTCACACAGATCAGGGCTATCCAGGGATTTATTTATGGGGATATGTTGCTGATTTGGGGTGTTTATGTGCCTTGGGTAAAAACTGTATATTTTCTGCCTGTGATAATTAAGTTAGCCCATTGTGTTCAGTAATTGTATCACAGGCAGAGGAGAGGGTTTGTGTGCCTTAGCTGGGAGTGTCTGACAGTACTGTACTGTGTTGATTGGCTGTTGTAACTTTGTGTCCTGTGGTAACCTTGTGGTAAACTGTGTGCTCATTAAAACAGTTCTATTCCAACCTCAATTTAGAGTCCTGTCTCTTATTGGGGGAAACAGCTACAAGGGATTGCTATGCTCTTCGTACTCCCTTGTATAATCACTAAGCTCTTTTAAGAGCTTGTTCCTGCTTCACTCTCTGGGGAAAGAGAGGTTCGCCCACTGGAACCTGGAGCCTCGTCGTAGGTCCAGGGTGGGTAGGAGACAGCGAGACCCCAACCAAGCTGTTCGTGGGGTCTGCGGTGGTTATGGTGTCTAGTGGAGTTCTTGGGGCCCTCAGGAGGTGCTAGGAGCATCCTTCAACGGTGGTACCCAGTCGGGGTGCCAGGTGATCCGTTACAGTGGTGGCTGCTGTGGGATGGCGTCCTAGTGCGAGGAGAAGCAGCTCGGAGACACCTGTAAAGTGTGAATCATATTGAGGGCAATGCTAGTATTCGTACAATGCCCCTGTTTACAGCAGCATGGAACAAGTGAGCAGCAAAACCCATGCAAACCATACATGGAGGAGTTCCAGTGGAGATTGCAAGGCACACTGGAGGAGTATGGTCCTGTGTTCGCTGAGGCGGAACTGGGCTATAGAGAATCTATAATGCAAGAGCTCTGGCAGGAGTCCCTGGAGATAGCACAGCTTCAGTGGAAGAAGAAGCTTCCAAGTAAAGCCCAGCGCTGGCAGGAACAAGTGGCCCAGCAGATAGGAATCCTGAGAGAACAACCCTTGAAGGAGTGGGTAAGGTACCTTGAGTTCCTGGTTCAGAGAGAGAGATGATACGGGACGACTCGTACTGGGCGCTATGGTGGTACGCAGTCCAGCGAGACACTTGGGTGACAGAGGAGGTCCAGCCAGAGGGGGAGGGCTACTATGGCCCTGGCCTGTTGCTAAGGGCCATGGAGGAAGACGATGACTTTGGAAGTCCAGAGGAGTCCCGGTTCTGGGCTGTTTATCGTCACCGGAAAAATATGCTGCCCTTCCCAGGAGTTGTAGAGCTGGGACGGGACCTGTTCTTCCCTTCATGAAGTCTTGGCTCATGTTTGGGGGATGGAGAACTACCTACACTCTGGGGATTGCTATAATCACTATACTCCCCAGAGTAAACTCTTGTAAGAGCTTGTTCCTGTTCCTGCTCTCTGGATTCTAGTAGAGGACTACCTACTGGAAGCTGGATCCTGATCTTGGGTCCAGAGTGGGTGCAAGACGGCGAGACCCCAACCAAGCTGCGGCGGTTTGTGGGGTCTGCGGTGGTTATGGTGTCTGGTGGAGTGCTTGGAGCCCTCGGAAAGCACTAGGTGCATCCGTCAACGGAAGGTACCCGGTCGGAGTGCCAGGTGATCCGTTACAGTTTGTAAAACTTAAATAAAAGTTTTCAAAAAAAAAAAAATTACTTAGATCATATGTATATTATATATATATATATATATATATATATATATATATATATATATATATATATATATATATATATATATATATATGGAACATGGGGGGGGGTGGTTGCACTCACCTGAACATGCTTAAATGGGGTGCTGCAGGGGCCATGTTATACAATAAACAATACACAAGATCCAGCGCACTCTCCTATCTACTAAACAGCAACTTCAATGTTGACAGATTTTATTAGTTTTTAAAAGTTTTTTTTTTTAAAAAACACCTTATCTAGGCAAAAAATAATGGGGATTTAGTTACATTATATGATCATACATTGCATAAGCCTGCCACAACGTCAATGTACCCCATCTTTGGCAGGTCCTACTCTCACAGTCTAATGTCTGCTCTTATGAGATTAAACCACTTACTTGAGGAACAAATTCCATCTGAGGCTCTCTGCAGTACAAGACTAAATAGGGACCTGAGATGAGGCACCTGTGACAGGGAGGGGTGCAAAACCAAGGAGTTGGCTAGACTCCCAAATATATATCTATGGAACATGGGGGGGTGGTTGCACTCACCTGAACATGCTTAAATGGGGTGCTGCTGGGGTCCCCCTGCCGCAGCTCCGGCCACCCGGTCCTCCAGGGCCATGTGATCACCATGATCACATCGCCACAATAGGAGTCTATGGAGCTGCCAGCAGGGGGACTGTTTGAGCTGTCAGGCAGTCCTCCAGGCAGCTAAAAAGTAATAAATAAATATATTATTCATATATTATATATGTATAATATATTATAAAATAATTAAAGCATTTTATTATATATATTACATATATAATGCATATATACGACTTCATTATAATTGTACTTTGAGATATATACACATATATCTCAAAATACACTTATAATGAAATCATATATATATGTATTATATATGTGTAATATGTTATAAAAGGCTTTAATTATAATATATTATACATATATAGGAAATAAAAGTGTGTGCATACATAGATGAAAATGTATTCATACTTACCGTAATTTTCTTTCCCTGGTCATAAGCCATGGCAGCACGCAACCGGGTAGCTTCTCCCAATCTCTAATTAGACAGGAACTATTTAAAAATAAGGGCATATGTACCCCCTCCCACCCCTTTCTCCCTCAGTCTTGTTACTAGCAATATCCCAGGGTGGGTTCTTTGTGCTGCCATGGCTTATGACCAGGAAAAGAAAATTACGGTAAGTATGAATAAATTTTTATCTTTCCTGCCCATGGCAGCACAACAATGGGTAATACCCAAGCAATAACCAAGGTAGGGAATAAAAACTCAGAATCAAGGATTCAGGAATGCTAGTGTATTAGAAAAACATAAATGTGAAAACACAGCAAGAATCAAACTTATGAGTTGGATGCAGAAAGAACCGTTTTACCAAATTGATCCAGTTGACCAGTTTTCACGTCTATTTGGTAATGTCTTATAAACGTGTTCATAGAGGACCAAGTGGTTGCTTTGCAAATAAGTTCTGGTGATACTTTAGCCGCCGCTGCCCATGATGAAGAAAGGGACCTTGTAGAGTGAGCCTTAAGTCCTTCTGGAATCTTCATTTTAGATGCTTTGTAAGCTTGGATGATGGCAGATACGATCCATCTGCTGATGGCTACTTTGAATGCTTGAAGGCCTCTCCTGGACCCATTGGGAATAATGAACAATCTTTGAGAGATATGACATGAGGATGATCTTTGAAGATAAATTGACAGACATCTCATCAAGTCTATGGGAGAGGGATTGGATTACCTCTCCATCATCTGGTTCCTCTGAATGCAGAGCTGGGAGTACTATCTCCTTGTTAATGTGGAAGGCTGAGATAACTTTTGGTCGAAATTCTGGAACAGTTCTTAAAATTACTCTTTCCTTGTGAAAAACTGTAAAGGGTTCTTTAGCCGATAGGGCATAGAGTTTGCATACCCTTATACCCTAAGCTAAGGCCACCAATAGAACAGTCTTTATGGTGAGGAAATTAGGAGAAACAGATTCTAGCAGTTCAAAAGGGTGACAACTCAGGGCTTTTAAAAACAGCGGTAACTCCCATGGAGGCTTTATCTTTAGTGCTGCTGATATGAATATGGTCATATCTGTGTCAAAGGCCTATTTGTGGTCAGTGAGTGCCGAAAGGGCTGAGATGTGTACCTTTAAGGTATTATAGCTTAAACCTTTATCAAGACCTAGTTGTAGAAATTCCATAATATCTTTTGTAGAGGCTGTCTGAATATCTACCTGTTTAGTTGGAAGTTGGAAGTTGAAACACTCAGGTGGAAGTTGAGTGTTTTCTAGCCTGCAACAGAGTGTTGATTACCAGTTGAGAAAAACCTTTTCCTTTTAACCCTTCCCTTTCAAATTCCATGTCATCAGATTGAGGGAGGCCAGATCTGGGTGGAGAACTGGGCCTTGATGTAGAAGAGAAGGAATCTTCGGGAGCTGCCAAGGTTTTGCTTTGCAGAGACTCAACAGTAGAGGAAACCATGGTCTGCACGGCCAAAAGGGAGCTATGAGGATGATGGATACTTGTTATTGTCTCAACCGTCTCAGAAGGGGAAAGATGAGCGGAGTGAGATGGAATGCGTATCCTAGGTGCAATAGCCATTCGCTTTACAGATCATCTCTTCCTATTGCCTGTGGGTCGATATTTTTGGAGAAGAAATATTTTACTTTTCTGTTCTTGTTTGTTGCCAATAGGTCTATTTGTGGTACTCCCCATCTTTCTGTGATCATCTTGAATATTTTGATTGATAGGGTCCATTCTCTTCTCTTCTTTCCACTCTGCTTAGGAAGTCGGCTATTGAATTTTGTACCCCGGGAAGGTGAACTGCAGATAAACCTGCTAGATGTACCTGCGTTAATGACATCAGTGGTCTCATTATTGCAATCATCCTCTGACTCCTGGTTCCTCCTTAATGGTTTATGTAGGCAACTACTGTTGCATTGTCTGTTCTCATTTTGACCCATTTGTGGAGGAGAAGAGAAAGGAAACATTTTAGAGATTTGAGTTCCGCCATGAGTTCCAAGAGGTTGGAGGAAGTGTCTGTTGCTGGGAGATACCATTTTCCTCGTATGAAATGGTTTTGAAGATGAGCTCCCCATCCCCATTGACTCGCATCCGTAGTTATAACAGTTCAAGGGATGTTCCCCAGGGGGAATCCTCTAAACAGGAACTTTTTGTGATGCCACCACATCAGGGACTGATGAACCTGAGGAGGAATGTTTATGGGTTGTTGTAGGTTTCCTGTTCTGAATTGGTGAATAAATTTTTTCTGGAATTTTCTCATCCTCCACTGTGCCCATTGTGGTTGAACAGACCTCGCCACGTGTTCTTGGAGTGGGCGGCTTGCCCGCCTCCTACCTTCTGACTATGGCCCTGGGATATATGGAATTTTAAAACACTATTTGTGCCCTGTGACAAAACTGGAGATTGTGCATAAATATGACTATTGTCCATATTTTGTATGATTCCCTTCGTTTGTTGCACTGTTCCCCATGTGTTTCATCTGTTGGTTCGGCTGGATAGACTAGCAGACAAACTGTGGAGTTACTGGGTGGCCACCATTTCATGTATCAGAGGCACAAGGCACATGGTGAGAACAATGGATGAAGCACATGGTGAGAACAATGGATGAAGCACATGGTGAGAACAATGGATGGCGGCCATTTTAACTCACAGACACTGTTTGGACTTTTCTACACGGTGCCATCTCGCCAGTATTTGGTGCACAAAGACATTATTCAGTAGTTTTAAACTACAGAACAGGGGACACATTTAACAGTAATTATTTTTCAAATAGCCTGTATATGTTCTGCGGAATCTGCATTAAACCGTATCTTCCAAACTACTGAACGGATCTGGGTGAATTTTGGATATGTGGTTCACCCAGATCCCCCGGTTCCGAGGATATATATATATATATTTTTATGGGGTTATTGCATGTTTTGGGGTCCCTGTGATATGTTTTATAATACTGTATTTTCCTGCCTGTGATAATTAAGTTAGTCTATTGTGTTGAGATTATTGTATCACAGGCAGAGGGGAGGATTTCTGATGTAATGAATGGGAGTGTTAGCTGTGTTGTAATGTGTTGATTGGTTGTTCTTCAAAACTCTGTGGGCAGTACTATGTTTGTAGAATGTGAATAAAAGAGGCTGTATGTGCCAGTACAGTCAGTTCTACTTCACCCTCAATTTGGAGTGCCGTCTCTTATTGGGGGAATCTGCTACAAGGGATTGCTATGCTTGTCATACTCCCTTGCTAAATCACTACTAAGCTCTTGTAAGAGCTTGTTCCTGTCCTGCTCTCTGAAGGAGTCCACAGTGGTTATTGTGTCGGCTGGAGTGCTTGGAGCCCTCAGGAAGCGCTAGGAGCATCCGTCAATGGAGGTACCCAGTCGGGGTGCCAGGTGATCCGTTACACCCATCTTGTGAGACCTATGGTTGAAGACATTGCATTTCTCCGCTGAAGTTACATTGGATGCTAACATGTTTCTGACTTTCCTCATCAGCTTTGTACCTCTTTCTGGAGACAGCTGCACTGTGCCTTTGAGTGTATTGAACATGGCTCCCAAATATTTCATGTTCTGAGATGGTTGTAGATTACTTTTCTTCTGGTTGATCTTCCAACCATGAAGTTGAAGGAAAATAATACAGCTTTGCCCATGGATCCGAAGGGTATCTTTGTTTTCTGCCAGGGTATCTTTGTTTTCTGCCAGGCTATATCCTGCTTTTGGAGTTCTGCAATTAAGACTACCAGAACTTTGGAGAATGTTCTTGGAGCCGTGCTGAGACTGAATGGAAGGGCAGGAATTGAAAATGTCCTTTCTCTACCGCAAATCTAAGGGACTTTTGATGATCCATAATGATGAGGATATGAAAATAGGCATCTGCCAAGTCTATAGAAATCAGCCACTGACCTGGGAAAACTGCATGTGTAAGTCTAGGATTGGTTTCCATCCTCCTGAAGCTTTTTTGGTGAGAAATAAATGGGAATAGAAACCTTGACTCTGTTGAAACTGAGGAACTTGTATGATGACCCCTTCTTCCTGGAGTGTAGAAATTAATTATTTTAAGGCTTTTCTTTTCTCTTCCTCTCCTGGCCATTTTGTCCTTTGAAATGAGTGGCTTTTAGGAGTTCTGGAAAATTTTAAAAGGTATCCTCTTTTTATAATATCCAATACCCATCTGTAACGGAGCTCCGTGTACTCCGACCGAGTACCCTCCGTTGATGGATGCTCCTAGCGCTTACCGAGGACTCCAAGCACTGCAGACGACACCACAACCACCGCAGGCTCCACAACCTCCGTAGCTTAACTGGAGCCTCGCCGTCTTCCTTCCACCCTGGATCGGATTCTGTCCTCCAGGACCATGTGGAGAAGACCTCTCCTCCAGGAGAGCGTATCCGGAACAGGCTCTTAAAAGAGCTAAGTGATTACGCTCAGGGGAATATGCAGAGCATAGCAATACCCAGTGTGATATAGCAGTTCCCTCCAATAACGAGACGAGGCTACGTATTGAGGGTCAGAAGAGGTCTGAGGTCTGGAACACCCAGCCTGCTTTTTATTACAGTTGTGCACATACAGGACACACCCAGGGGGAGGCATAAAACAACCAATCAAGTAACAGTACAACCCACACATCCCCTCCCCTCAGATAAGAAATTAACATAATTATTACATACAGTAAAAATATAGTTTCCACACATACTCTGTAACTTTAAAACCATACATCACATTCACATAAAAATACATATCCACAATCAATCCATTCAGGGGAACAACATATTAAAAAATGGCATGAATCAGACCAGGGGTTCAAAAGTTAGTAAAGTATCTTTTAAAACCCCTGTCAGCATGGCTTTCCAGTTTAGGTTTTACAGAGTCTTCTCTCCTGGAGACACAATGGAGAAGTAATCCAATTACCTCCCAGTACAGAGACAGACTCCATTGAGCACATGGGGAAACAAAGACAGTAAAACACTTTAAAATACATAAAGTCCCCTTTTACACATAACACACAGACATTTCACATATCCCCAGATAGCTGGGATCTGAGCGCACAAAACTACCGAATAGCGCGCAGATCCTATTCACACAGTTCAATTGCCATGGAGCTAAAGTCTTTCCCATAGTCTTTCATTATATGAATAGGCTCCATGGCATAGCTATCTTGGGTATCACCGCTCACACAGGGCAAGTACCGAATGGCCCCACTGTATTTAAAGGGCCAGAATAAGTGACATGCACTCTGTTAGGGTCGAATTCTGTTTTTAAAGGGCCAAATCTTCCAGGGCCATAGTCGCAGGGGAGGAGGCAGGCAAGCAGGCCTCTCCAGGACAAAGTGGCGAAGGGCACTTCGTCACACCATCTGTCTGTTGTGGATTGTTCCCATGCTTTTTGAAATAATAGCAGACGTGCCCCCACTCCTCCTGACTGGGGGGGAACCCATCATAAAGATCTAGGATTCTTATGGAATGAAGAGCCACAAGAGTTTCCTCCTCTTGAAGATGACTGACCTTTTCTCCATGGCTGGGATATTCCATACTCTCTTCCCGGCTTGTAAGATCTCGTGTCACGAAAGGAAGAATAATCTGGGTGTCTTTTGGAACTAAAGCATCCTCTGGGTTTGCGATCATGTGTAATAGAAATGCTTTTCTGCCTTCGGCTGCTCTTTTTATGCATTCATCCAGATTTTTCTCAAATAACATGTCTCTGTGACATCTTCCGCCCAGTATCTAAGCCATAGTGCTCTTCTAGCTGAAATGGAGAGTGCCATATTTCTGGCTAAGGCTTTGACCATGTCTACTGAAGTGTCAGAAGTAAAGTTTACTGCTAGTTTAATGTCTCTGAGGTCTTCTAGAAGATTTGATCTGCTTCTGCCTTTGCGAATGTCTTCCTCCAAATTTTCTGTAATGGCACCCCCAGGCATAAAAGGGGTTTAACACAGTCCAGAGACACAGGCAGCTACTGCAGAACACCAAACTCCCGACCTGGATACAAGGGAATGCTCCAAACTCCCAAACTGGAACCTCACGAATAGCTGCTAGCAGACAAACAGGAAAAGCACCCAAGCAGCTTACACTCCTAGCAAGCAGTCTCTAACAGCATACAGTAAATCCCTCCCAAGAACAAGACAGAGCTCTGTGTTGAGGGTCAAGCAGTGATCTGGTTTATTGAGGGCTTCCTGCCCGGTATTTATGTAGGTCTCCCACCTGGTGGACACTCCCCTAGGGTACCAGATGGAAGACTGTGACAAAGGACAGATACGAACCAATGACAGACACACAGAGGTAAAACATCCCCACAATGCATCCTAATTCCCTCTCCTCTATCCTGGAGATAATCTCCTAGGACAAAGGTAAAACGCCATTATACACGTGGGGACACAAAGACAGTAAAATACTTTAAAATATACAAAGTTACATTTAATACATGAAATACCTACATGTCACATATCCCCAGATAGCTTAGATCTGAGCACACATAACTACAGAATAGCGCTCAGATCACACACATACAGTTCAATTGTCATGGAGCCAAAGTCTTTAATTACATGAATAGGCTCCATGGCATAGCTATCTGGGTTAAAACATGCACAGGGTAAAAGTCCCTGTTACAAACTGCCATTTGTAACTGGCCCTTTAAATGACAAATTGCCGTGCTTCCCTGGGTTGTGGAGAAGCCTATTTGCCAGCCTCCTTCCTCATGACTATGGCCCCTGGGAGATTGTGCCCCTGAAAACGTATGGACTTTTATTGGGTGTGTATGGCCCTTTAAGACCTGTAAAATACCTTGTTCCTGGCTTTCTCCCACTTGGTTAAGTAAATGGGGCTTACTGAACCAAGTACCACACAGGCAGACCACCCAGAAGTGGAAGTGTGTAGGAAATTTACCTCCCAGGTTGGGAGCCTGCTGTAGGTAAATTACCGACCACTGGGTGGCCGCAGTTCGTGCAAACCAACACGTGGTGGCGGCCATCTTTGTTCATTCGAACGAGGTCAGCGGTGTGTGTAGCCACATTTATGGAACTGAAATCGGCTACACATTTATACGAACACCGCTGACCCTTACCTTCTCCTACACTGAGTTTTCAGCTGCAGAGACTAAGTCCCGTTTGGCAATTCGAACGCACGTTCGAATGGGACTTAGTCATTTTTCTGCATAAAATTGACCGGCCACACAGCCCAAATCTATGGAACTGCTTTGGGCAGGAAAATGTGCTTGCGGTCGGTCATAAAGGACTTCCGTCTAACTTTTTATCCACTGGAGGGATTTGTGGGATTTTTGGTTATGTTTATATTTAAATTGTGCTGATTCTGAATTTTTATGAAGATTGGACGTATATTTTTTTTTTTTTTTTTAATTCTTTATTTTTGTTGTGCACAATAGTAACATATGACTCTGGTGCGCCACAACAGCGACATCAAGAGAAGCGTAAAAAAACATTTTCAATACAGGTTGTGACATAGGTTAGTCAGGCACATTTTTAAATTATTAGGGTTAGTGTTTTGACAGCGTAGAGTCTCGCTTGATTTCTAATGTACTGGTAGGTACAAGATATAAACAAGCGCTATAACGGCGAACTGTATTAGTATCATACATGAGAAAGTGGCACGAGCACTCGCACATTTTACAGATTATTCAGCTCAATTTAACAATTGCAGTATCAGGCTTAAAACAAGAGTAAAACAAGTGTGTACAATCACTACTTAACAGTGTGGGGCTAATTACGTTAGTATCGGCTCCATACGAGTAAGAATAGCATCAAGGCTTGCCCTGCTATAACGGCTGTGTGCAACCACTCGCGTCAAGGGAGATAGCCTATCCTACCTGTCGTATGTTAAGCAGGATTTAACACAGGCAATTTCATACATATAAACACATAACCTAAATTTGCTAATGTTAGAACAGCGACTTTACTTTGTACTCAGGCTTAGTTAGTGCGTGTGGTAGTTTGGTATCAACTTGTGCAATGCAAGTGTGCAATGTTAGGTAGGTGATCAAGCTAGTGTGGTTACTCTTTGTATTATTTATATTTAGTGGAGGTATATAGGCGTCTCTCCTAGGTTTGTCCCATGTTTATAACCTAGCATTTAATACCCGTCGTGTGTTTTAATGTGAGTCTATGCTGGTGTGTTTCTATTCGTCTGCTCTCGACATTAGTAGGTTGTTTGGCATAGGGATAAATGCATAACCATAGACAGTAAGATGCGTGTGTGGTAGATATGCCTATTAGATATTGGAGTGTCCGACAGTATACACAGGTGATGGGCCTCAGCACTGCCCTGTATGCCAGTTGTGATAGCGGCTGACAGAAGGCCCTACTCACAGCTCAGTCCTGGAGCCCCGGTCAGCCTATACCAGCCAGGGGTGCAGCACAGTCCCACTTTGAGCAGTCACTCTGCATGGCAAAGCTCCTAGGTACAGGCAGGTAGGTCGGTTCCTTGGTCGCTTTTGGGGAGGTCCCTTTCCCCTTCGCCGGCTGCGGTTGTGACCTTGTTTGTAATCCTCTGAGTGGCTTCCATGGTGCCGATCGGAGGTTTCTTTGCCGGGATGCCGGTATGTAGGTAGAGTCTTTTGTCTTTTTCGTGGATTCCCACAATGTCTCAGGCTTGTATTTTGGTCCTGCTTTGTGCCGGGTAGGGATATCCCGTAATGCCGCCTTTCGTAAGGAGGAGGTACGCTGCTTGTTCCGCTGCATTGCTGGAACTTTTGCAGATGACCGGCTCTGCTTCCCCTTTTTACCCCCGGGCGCTAGGTCTTGTTGACGACTTTCATGGTGGTTTCTTGGGACTGGCCCTGATGGGGACCTCCGCTTATGTTTGCCCCTCGGGGCTTTGCGTTTATGTGGGGTTGCTGCGTTGCTCTTCCCGAGCTCTCTGGGTGTACCCTGTGGAAGTGAGTGCGGCGGTTTGTCAGTTACTGAGGGTGTCATATGGGCCTCAAGCTTTTCCCAAAATGCAGTGAATATAATGCTTAGGCGTGTTTCAGTTTCCCGCCATGCGTCGGAAGGGTCGGCAGTACGACGGGCCTCCACCATTTTAGAGACAGTCGGGACCCTGGGCTCGGGGCTCCTTGGAGCCTGTGCTGGCTCGTTGCTTTGCCGGGGGGTTATGTAGGGATGGACCGGGATGACCCCCACCGCTCCAGGGGGGGGAACTAGTGCTCACCTCTGGGTACCCGGCCTGGTGTCGCCTCTGGGGAGCGGCCGTCTCCCCGGCGTCTGCCATGCTGGTAGGCCACTTCATGATTTGGGCTCGATTTATTGCTTGTGAGGTCTCGTTCTGTTTGTCTCGATGTCCTCTCTCACTTGACAGCCTTGTGTCCTCGATTAAATGCCAGTGTGGCGGTGAAATTAAGCCTTAAGTGCCCCGTTCAGCCGGAGCTGTTGTGATGCACGTCTTCACAGCTTCGAGGTCAAGCCCCGCCCCCCTGGACGTATATTTTTAAAGTTACAGTGTATGTATAAAAACTGTATTTTTCCTGCCTGTGATAATTATGTTAAGCATTGTGTACCATAATTATATCACAGATAGAGGGGGAGGATTTTGTGTGTAATTGCTGGGAGTGTTTTCTGTAATGTACGTGTGTTATTGGTTGTTCTGTAAAATCCTGTGAGTGGTTCTATCTAAGGGAAACCTGCATAAAAGAAAGCCCTTTGGGTGCCAATAAAACAGAATGACTTGACCCTCTAACTTGCAGCCTTGACTCATGTTTGTAGTGGACAGCTATAATTACTACAGAGATTGCTATGCTCTTCATACTGCCTTAGCTACTGAGCTCTTGTAAGAACTCTTGTTCCTGATCCTGCTTTGCTCTACACAAGGAAGAGGTTCACCTACTGGAACCTGGAGCCTGGTCGTAGGTCCAGGGTGGATAGCAGATGTCGAGATCCTAGCCCAGCAGCGGCGGTTCGTGGAGTCTGCAGTACTTATGGTGTCTACACAGTATGGTGTCTATGGTGCTGATGGTCCTTTGGTGAGCGTTAGGAGCATCCTTTCTACAGTCCAACTTCCAGCCAGCCTGGAGGCAACTGTAACAGTCCCGATCAATCCAGTGTTCGGCTAAACAGCCATGGATAAAAGCAGGGAAGGCTGGAGGCTCAGCTCAGGCTCACGTAAAAGTGACCACTTTTAGTGCACTGATTCCGGGCTGAGCACCAATGGCCGTCCGGGGAGCTCCATAACACCGCCACTGTGTGGCGGCTATGTGTAACCGCGACTACCCAGTAACAGTCAATTAAGCTGCGGTTAACCGCAGCTACTGGGTGGTCAATTGGGTGGACACACGCCTTCGGTATTTTGTTCGGTAGATAAAATCTACCGAACGCCCTGGCAGAAAGGCATGAATAAACCTTTCTGCAGGGAGAATAAAGTCTTTTAAAAGTCCGGGCCATAGTCTAAAGGGAGCAGGTGGGCAACCAGGCTCCTCCAATGCACAGTGGCGAGATTGGTCTTGTCACATTTTCCATCCAAATTGTTAAAGCTCTGGAAACTGAAGTGAGATGGAGGCCTGTGCCTCCTGCAACATAGGCCTCAGAGAGGTGTAGATCTATCTTTTTACTTTTGTCAACTGGTAGGGTAGTGCAAACAGAAAAGAATGTAGCGCTTATCAGAATAGATGAAATTAATAAATCACCTTTTTATCGATTTTGATCAAAGTTTTCTCTTTTAAAGAAACGTAAATTATGTTGATATCTATAAACGATATGTGGACATAGTGCAGATTATACAAATTAAATAAAAACAGGTATAATGTTGAAGAAATATTACACTCACAAACGGAGAGCTGTTAACTCAGCTCTAGTTGAAATCACTTCTAGGTCTGTTTCGGTGACCCACCCCTATTAGTGATGTAATTTCTTTCTGTGTGGGAAATAAAAGCACACACAATTGCACAGTATTGTAGGTACAGTGCCCAAAATGTATGAAAGAAATCCCAAATGGGTACTTACAAAATTAGAGTGTTATGGTGTTATTGTAAGGGTACACTTGAATGTATAGCAGCTATATTTTAATTTCTATTGAAGTTGTTAGTACAAATAAGCACTCGTTACAATTGTTCAATTGTTCTTTTGGTAGGGTAGTGCGTTTGGCCAGTCTGACCACGACAGAGTCTACCTTAGGAACAGAATCCCAGGAGCTGGAATCACTCTTTCCAAAAGGAAAAAGGTGTGTGATTCTGCCTTGAGCTGACAATTTCTTGTAATTTCTTGTATGTATTAGACCACTCATCTCCAATTAATTCCTTAATTGTCTTGTGTACCGGAAACGTAGCTCTCTTTGTAACAGATCCTTCCAACTTAGTCTTTTGTTCGGTTCATGCCTCTGTTCGCCTGATTTCGTGCGAAGTCCGTATGTGAAATATAGGTGGCCGCCATTTCGGGACTTTACACGTGTTCGCGGCCATCTTGTGTACGAACAGCGGTGTTTGCCTGTAACCGCATGGAACTAAAAACGGATACGCAAACAGGCGAACACCGCTGAGTCCTCCAGACCTCCATAAGTTCGCACAGAAACTACCGAACACTCCACCATTCGGTAGTTACACTCAGTCATCTATGGGGATTTCAGCGAACCCCGCGATTCGGATGGATGACAAGATTTTCATACCGTTTTACCGTGCGAACAGAGACCGACCGCAAGGCCAAAACTCATGGAACTATTTTCGGCTAGTTGGTCTGTGCGGTCGGTCAAAACTTTGAAACTCTGTAACTCCCGAACCGTTCATCCAATCGGGCTGATTTTTGGACAGAGTGTTCCCCTAACGAAGATCTCTCAAGCGGTGCCGGATTTAAGGGTGTACCCCCTGTTTTTGGGGTACATCCAGAACTGGGGTAAAATATTGTATGTTCTAATTGTATTATGTGGTTATCTGAGGGGAGGAGACGTGGGGGTGTTACCCTGTGCATAATTGGTTGTTTTTATCCTCCCCCTGGGAGTGTCCTGTGTGTACCCTTTTCTAATAAAAAGCAGGCTGGGTGTCCCAGTCCTCAGTTCATCTTGACCCTTCATAACGTAGCCTCGTCTCGTTCTTGAAAGGGGATTGTTTGGGAAGGTTATTCTGTTCCTGTTGCAGCTGAACCTGATTCTCGCTCTGGATATCGTGGATGGGATTACATCAGCCTACTTCTCCACAGCAGCTTGCAGGGAAAAAGGACGTCTCCAACGGCAGAAACCCTCTCTCTATCTGGGTAGCCGTTACATTGGTGGCAGCGGTGGGATGGTCCTTTTATCCAAGGAGCAAGTGCTGAATGGAGTCTCAGTATGCCAAGCTGAAAAGACCCACACTAAAGGATTTATTGGAGAATCGTGGTAGGAGTGCCAGCAACAGACCACGGAGGGAGCTGATAGCTGACCTGCTGGAGCTGGACGAGATGGATAGGTCCATGGAGGTAACGGAACCCATGGCACCCATCAGTGAGGACGATGTGATTACGGCAATTGTGCAGCGGAGATTAGCGTTGTATCCAGTCACGTCTACAGAGCTAATAACCCAACTGCTCCGGGAAACAAGGGAAGAGATCCAAACCAAGAGGGATCAAGAAATGGAACTGGTAAGAGCCAGACAGCTCACTACACAGACAGTTCCTACCCCGCTACCCACTACTACAGTAAAGAAAATTCCCTTCAATGCATTTAAAACCTTTGTGGAAAATGAAGAGGAAATTGATGGGTATTTGGCGGACTTTGAAAGACAGTGCTCGCTACATCAAATACCGCCAGGGCAATGGGTCACTATCCTGGCGGGAAAACTATCAGGAAAAGCTAGTGAGGCTTTTCGAGCGCTCACTACAGAGGAGATCACGCAGTACCAAACAGTAAAATAGGCACTGCTCACCAGGTATGCGGTAACCCCAGAAGCCTACCGTCGCCGCTTCCGGGAGTCCAAAAAGAAAGCTGTGGACTCCCACATGGAATGGGCCAACCGACTACAAAGAGTGGCATCACATTGGGTCCAAGGGTGTAAGGCCAACACCGGAGAGGAGATATTGCAATTGTTCTTAATGGAACATTTCTTCCAAAATTTGGCTGCGGACCTACAAGACTGGGTACGAGACCGGCGCCCCGCTAATTTAAATGAGGCGGCTCGGCTGGCCGATGAATACGCCGAGACAAGGAGAGTAAGCCAGGGTACTCCACGACCAGCTCATAAGGTAGAGCCACGTACCCCAGCCGCTGTCTCACGCCCAGAGTTTCGAGCTCCAGTCCCACCAGGACCACCCCGTCCTCAGGGACCTACCAACTACCCCCGAGATTTGTCGAAAGTGACGTGCCATCACTGCGGCAA
This sequence comes from Pelobates fuscus, assembly GCF_036172605.1. Lineage (NCBI taxonomy): Eukaryota > Metazoa > Chordata > Amphibia > Anura > Pelobatidae > Pelobates > Pelobates fuscus. The sequence continues at coordinate 252,469,939 of NC_086318.1, forward strand.
CCTCGGACATATTGCTCGATATTGTCCCCTAAGATCCAATAGCAACAATTGGAGACGCACAACTCCCAACACAGAGGCCCCTGCATCACGACCCTCTGCGGCTCACTGTGTGGAAGCTGAAATGGGCCCTGAGGAATGCCTGGGGATTTTGTATGAAGCAGATCCCATACAAGCTGCTTCGCCAGATAACCGACAGCATCATCGGCAGGAAGTTCGGGTGAATGGACAAACAGCACAAGGCCTAAGAGACACCGGGGCTACCATCACGTTGATCCAAAAACACCTAGTAAAGCCAGAGAATGTGTCTACCCGCACTGTTGCTGTTCGGGTCGCAGGGGGCGCTGTTTTTCGCTTGCCCACTGCCCGAGTACACTTAGACTGGGGAGTCGGATCGGGAAAAACCACAGTTGGCATTATGGACAACTTGCCTGCCGAGGTCGTCTTGGGAAATGACATTGGCCCCTTGACCTCAGCATATTTGCCCACACCTGCTGCCGCTTGTCCCGTAACCACCCGCTCACAGGCCCGTGTCACAGATGACCCTAATACAGGCCGGGAGACCCAGGTAAGCCAAGCACCCACATGTAACCCTACTACAACAAGCAGGCCCATAGCTTGGGACACCCCAGAGGAGTTTGGGAGGGAAACTAGAGAGGACCCCACCCTCCAAAAGTATCGAGAATTAGCAGACAGTAGGGAGGGCAAACAGGAACGTTTTCTATGGGATGGGGACAGGTTGTACAGACTGACGGAAGGGAAAAAGAGAGGCTGTCCCCCTTCGCAGAAGCGCCAACTAGTGGTACCCATAAAGTACCGGTTGGAGCTTCTCCGAATCGGCCACGACATTCCGTTGGCAGGGCATCTAGGGGGTAACCGTACCACCTTCCGGATCACCCAGACCTTCTTTTGGCCGGGGATCTCAAAGGATGTACGACGTTACTGCAGCACTTGTGACGTATGCCAACGGGTAGGGAAGAGAGGAGATCACCCTAAAGCTCGACTGTTACCTATGCCTGTGATCGAGGAACCATTTAGCAGGGTGGCAGTCGACCTAGTGGGACCCCTACCTAACCCCAGTCCCTCTGGTAAGAAATACATCCTTACCGTAGTGGACTATGCTACTCGCTACCCGGAAGCTGTCGCTCTGACGAATATCCAGGCTGACACTGTCGCCAGTGCTCTAGTCGGGATATTCACCCGAGTGGGATTTCCTCAGGAAATCTTGTCCGATAGAGGGACCCAGTTTACCGCAGACCTAACCCAGCAGCTATGGAAGGTTTGTAGTATTAAACCCCTACTTAGTTCCCCGTACCACCCTCAGACTAACGGTCTCTGTGAACGTTTTAACGGTACCCTAAAGCAATTGCTACGGACCTTTACAGCGGAATACAAAGATTGGGAACGATTCTTGCCGCACCTCCTGTTCGCTTATCGGGAGGTGCCACAGGAATCCACAGGGTTCTCTCCCTTTGAACTGCTCTATGGCCGGAGAGTACGAGGCCCTCTCGACCTCATCCGAGAGCACTGGGAGGGAGAGACAGAACATGAGGGTGTCCCCATCGTGCCATATGTGCTAGAAATGCGGGACCGTATGGAACAGTTAGCCCGGATGGCACGGGACCATCTCCATGCGGCCCAGGGACGGCAGAAACGTTGGTACGATCAGGGCGCCCGCCAGCGAACGTTCCAAGTAGGCCAGAAGGTGCTGGTGCTTAGACCTGTCAAAGGGAATAAGCTCCAGACCTCCTGGCAGGGCCCTTACAAAGTGGTAGCACAGGTATGTGACACCACCTATGTAATTGCCAGCAGCAAAGATGAAAGGATTCAGAAGTCCTTTCACGTAAATTTATTAAAAGAATATCAAGAAAGGCCCGAGGATATAGCAGCCATATGTATACCAGCCACTGAAGACCCTGACAGCTTACCCATACCCGACCTTTTAGCTAACTCGGAACCTAAGACCCTGCTCAATACCATACAGCTAGGGGAGCGGTTAACCCCCGCTGAAAAGGGACAGATCCGACAACTGCTGACTGAAAAGAGGTTGACGTTTTCCCAAGAGCCCGGATACACCCCCTTAGCAACTCACTATGTAGAGACCCCAGGTCAAACTCCTCTCCGGCAAACCCCCTATATGATCCCTGAGGCAGTAAAAGATGAGATGAGGAAGGAAATCCAGGAGATGCTAAGACTAGGAGTGATAGAGCCATCTGACAGCCCGTGGGCCTCACCGGTGGTCCTAGTCCCCAAAAAGGATGGGACTACCCGGTTCTGTGTCGATTATCGACGTCTCAATGACAAAACCCTGACAGACGCATATCCCATGCCCCGAGTAGACGAGCTATTAGATCGTATTGCCAGGGGACGTTATCTGACCACCATCGATTTGTGTAAAGGGTATTGGCAGATTCCCCTGGCCAAGGAGGCTATCCCTAAGTCGGCCTTTGTCACCCCATTTGGCTTGTACCAATTTAAGGTCATGCCATTTGGGATGAAAAACGCCCCGGCTACATTTCAGCGCTTAGTGGACCGCCTCCTTGATGGCTTCCAGGATTTCGCCTGCGCGTACCTGGATGACATTGCGATTTATAGCGAAACCTGGGGAGAGCACTTAAGGCATGTAGAGGCCGTACTGGATCAGATTCGGGCCGCAGGCTTGACTCTGAAACCAGAAAAGTGTAACTTCGGCATGGCAGAAGTCCAGTACCTGGGACATCGAGTGGGATGTGGGAAGCAGCGCCCAGAACCCGCTAAAATTGAAGCTGTAGCTAACTGGCCCACACCCCACACCAAAACTCAAGTATTAGCATTTTTGGGGACCGCAGGATATTATAGGAGGTTTGTCCCTGACTATAGTACCATCGCAAAACCATTAACAGACCTAACCAAAAAGAACTTGCCCAGGATAGTCCTGTGGTCTCCCGCCTGTGAAACAGCCTTTCAGGCCCTAAAGAATGCTCTGATTCATGCACCTGTCCTGTCTGCCCCCGTCCCTAACAAAAGATTTGTCGTTCATACAGATGCATCCATGTATGGACTGGGGGCAGTTCTAAGCCAGGTCGGAGAAGATGGAGGCGAGCACCCTGTCGCGTATCTCAGTAGGAAACTGTTACCTAGAGAAGTGAGCTACGCGGCAGTGGAAAAGGAATGCTTAGCCCTGGTCTGGGCATTAAAGAAACTCACCCCATATTTGTACGGACAGGAATTTACACTAATCACCGACCATAACCCCCTGGTGTGGTTAAACAGAGTAGCTGGAGATAATGGACGCTTGTTGAGATGGAGCCTAGCACTGCAACCCTACAACTTTTCCATTCAATACCGCCCGGGCAGGTTTAACGGGAATGCCGATGGTCTGTCCAGACAAACAGAACTATTACCCTAACAAGGGACCGGACAGCCCCAAGTTGACCCGAAAAGGATCAATCCGGGTCTGCCGGAGTGTTCCACAAAAGGGGAGCAGTGTAACAGATCCTTCCAACTTAGTCTTTTGTTCGGTTCATGCCTCTGTTCGCCTGATTTCGTGCGAAGTCCGTATGTGAAATATAGGTGGCCGCCATTTCGGGACTTTACACGTGTTCGCGGCCATCTTGTGTACGAACAGCGGTGTTTGCCTGTAACCGCATGGAACTAAAAACGGATACGCAAACAGGCGAACACCGCTGAGTCCTCCAGACCTCCATAAGTTCGCACAGAAACTACCGAACACTCCACCATTCGGTAGTTACACTCAGTCATCTATGGGGATTTCAGCGAACCCCGCGATTCGGATGGATGACAAGATTTTCATACCGTTTTACCGTGCGAACAGAGACCGACCGCAAGGCCAAAACTCATGGAACTATTTTCGGCTAGTTGGTCTGTGCGGTCGGTCAAAACTTTGAAACTCTGTAACTCCCGAACCGTTCATCCAATCGGGCTGATTTTTGGACAGAGTGTTCCCCTAACGAAGATCTCTCAAGCGGTGCCGGATTTAAGGGTGTACCCCCTGTTTTTGGGGTACATCCAGAACTGGGGTAAAATATTGTATGTTCTAATTGTATTATGTGGTTATCTGAGGGGAGGAGACGTGGGGGTGTTACCCTGTGCATAATTGGTTGTTTTTATCCTCCCCCTGGGAGTGTCCTGTGTGTACCCTTTTCTAATAAAAAGCAGGCTGGGTGTCCCAGTCCTCAGTTCATCTTGACCCTTCATAACGTAGCCTCGTCTCGTTCTTGAAAGGGGATTGTTTGGGAAGGTTATTCTGTTCCTGTTGCAGCTGAACCTGATTCTCGCTCTGGATATCGTGGATGGGATTACATCAGCCTACTTCTCCACAGCAGCTTGCAGGGAAAAAGGACGTCTCCAACGGCAGAAACCCTCTCTCTATCTGGGTAGCCGTTACACTCTTTTTCCTCAAATCAGCAAAATATCTGCTGGAAGTAGAAGGTTGCTCTGTAGGAACTTCTTTTAGGCTCAATGACTTGCGCACTCTGGAACGTGGTTCTGATCTTGAAAAAGACCTTTTGTAGGTCGAAACGTCGATCTGTTGAACTTATTTTTGGACACAATAAACTGAAAACCCTTTACAAACCCAGGAGTGCACCGTATCATTGCTATTATATATTCAGCACCCTGGTACTTACTCTTATTTTTTCACTGGATGGGTAGAGTGCCGAACCAGGTTATTAATTATATATATATATATATATATATATATATATATATATATATATTTTTTTTTTTGTTTGTTTGTTTTTTTAAACTGTTTTTAAAGCTTTATTTTAATTTATTTCAGGCAGCAGGGGGACTACCTGTCATTCCAGGCAGTCCCCCTTCTGGCCCTTCTATAGACGGCTATACCATCGATGTGATCGTGAGGTCCTCGCAAGGGCCGGATCAGATGCAGGGGGACTCCCTGGGATGCCAGTCAACTTGCATGTTATACGTTTATGATCAGTAATGTGGTCTCACATGGAAATCCCCCAGTTCCCCTCTCTCTTCCAGAGTTGCTTAAATGCTTGTTTGCTGTTTTTTTGTTTAGTTTTTTCCTCCTCATTCATCCCCTCTTGAACTTACAAGAAAAGCATCCCATCTCTCTCTAGCCTGTGGGAATTTTTTTCCTGGTTTTATGTGGTTGTGGGCCATTGTTTAGTATCTCCAATTCAATGAAATTTGGTTTGTTAATATTGACTTCATCGGTGCTAAAGGTTTCTTCTAGATATCAGTATTACTGCTGATGTGAACAGGTGAAATAGTAATCTCTCTTCCATTTTATTTATGGAGATTGGAAGTATGAAGAGGAGACATTGCTCCATGGTCAACTTCCATAGTCTACCCATTAGCGCTGTTGCTATTCCCTCTACCATTTTCAAATAAGGCTGGATCACCCCACACATCCACCAAATGTGGCCCATCATAACTATGTCTGCATTACATCTCCAGGACATGTTAGGGGAGTTTGGATAAATTTTCAATAGTCTGTCTGGGACCATATACCACCTATATTGTAATTTCCAGATAATCTCCAGGTGTGATGCGCGTGACGTGTTGCCTTTGTGGACCTCAAATGCTTTTTTCCATTGATCATTGCCCAGGGGATGCCCTATTTTTTTGTGCCAAGCTGTTTAGAAGGGCAATTCTATCTTTGTATTGTCTGACATGAGCAAGTTATATACTGTGGAGAGTATCTTTTTGGGTGGTGTGTGCAAGACATATTTATTGCATATTTGTGTTGGGATTGTTTTTTTGTAACTTCTACCCTCGTTAGAATGTGTTACAGGGAATAGAGAGCCCAGTCTCCTTTCCCCAGCAGCAGGACTCTGTATTGGGAGCGGAGACAGTCTGTCTCCCTCCCCCGCAGCTGGAAGTATCTATGGGAGAGGAGCTTGTTACCCCCTCTCCCCAACGGCAGCTTAACGCATCAGGGGGAGACAGTAAGCCCCACAACCATGCAGATGGGACCATGGTCTCTGCACTTACAGCACAGGGGGTAGGGACAGTCGGTCCTGTCCCCCAGCAACAGGGCTGTTTAGCAAAAGGGGAGACAGTCGGTCTCCCCCCACAGCAGCATGGTGCTTTGTCTAAAGGAGAGACGATCGGTCTCCCCCTCCAGCAGCACAGCTATGTATCCAAAGGGGAGACAGTCAGTCTCCCCCTCCAGCAACTAGGCTCCCACCAGGCTACTTCCGTGGTAGTGCTGGCACCAGGGCAGGGCATTAATATAAATGGAAGATTAGCTGTGGATGGCAGGTATTTATATGCATTTTATTTTTATTTTTAATTCTTTATTTTTATTCGTGCATGAGGTTAACATGTGAGTTTGCACTGCCACAATAGTTGGTGCACTCAAGTTCGTAAACACGCTTAGTTACATGGCATTAATGACATTGCACTTTTTTTATAATTATATAAACAGGATAATTTTTTACGCTTATAAAGACAAGTTAAAATAATAGTTTGATTCACAGGTATGTGTCGCTTTATGGTCACGTTAAGATTAACGGTCATGCTGGGACGTTGCATCACAGTGCATAGTATTACTCTTTTAGCTTTACGTTGGAGTGTACTGTGTTATGCCCTTGGTATGGTCTGTGCCGCGATTTGTAATTGTCCCCCGTTATTCAAAAGAGATTTTATGCACAAAGCACCGTCTCATATGGTCAGTAGCACTAGGTTAAGTAATGCCTATTGAGAGCTAAAGGGCTTAGATTTAACTAGGGAAACTAGCTGGGTGCGTGACAACTGAAGCCAAGCATGCAAGATGGTCCGAGGGCACCCCCGAGGGCTATACTAGCCATGTATTTTAAACTCTGTGTTAAGTATAGCAGTGGGCCATCTGGGGTAGACTATACTCAGCCTGACCGGCGCAAGCATAAGGCCTTCCAGCATCTATGGTAGGGACACTTAAGGTCATAATTAATGAGTGGTTGGGGGTTGAAAGCCTGCCGGGCTTAAGTTGGTAAAGTTTTGACTACACCACATATGGAGCTCAGTATAATATCTGATTTTAAAGAAACAAAGGTTGCATAATATGTTACATTGCTTTTCCTGCTATATAGGATGAATAATGTATTTTAGACAAAAAAGTGAACCGTTAGTATATTGCCTTGTATGATCTGTTTCGAGTTGCTATCACAAGTTATGCTGGTCTCACATAAAGTAAAAGCAAAGGCAGAAACTCTGTGAGAAGTAATGTAAAATGAAAAAATAACAGGTTAAAGACTATTACTGTGCACACTTCTAGCCTGTATAATGCAGTTCGAATGTTAAGAGGTGTAATAAGGGAGTCCAATTGTAGCGAGGTATGCGCCTGACAGGCTCCGGTCGTGTGCAGCTGCTCAGCCGGTCCCCTCCGAGTGCCTAGTACAGTCCCTGGGGAGAGTGGTAAGAGAGGGCCCAAAGCAAGTGTTACCATGCAGCCTGGCTTCGAGTGTTGCAGCGTGGCGATGGCAGACGTCTCAGGCGTCCCTGGAACCTGCAGCAAATGTCCTCGTTTAGCTTATGTACTTTGCCCATAGATTTCAGCTGCGGCATGAAGAGGTCATTGATGCTGTTGCCCCTTATGGCTAGGCCGTCTTCAGACGCTGCAGCCCCGTTGGAAAGGTGTATAGGGCAGAAATACCTTATCAGGGTGTCACCTTTTGCTGGGTCGGCCCGCAGGTATGTTCTTTTGAAGGGGGAGCGGTGTGGGCTGTTTCTGAGCCTCTTTGCCTATTTCGGTGATAAGCCTGTGGTGGATCCGGTTTTGGCGCCATCACTTTTACCATCCGCCATCTTGTCTGCAGCGTCTTGGTGTCTGAGCAGGGCGGCCCTGTTGCTGCGCCCTAGGTGATCGGGGCATGCGGGAGTAAGGACCGGGATCACCCCCCCGGTCCAGAGGGGGGGGGGGGGAACGGGGCCAGTTCCCAGCGGGTCTGGCCTTGGCTGAGCACCGATGGGCAGGATAGTGGGGCAGCGGCCGTCTGCCCCACTCACCGCCGGAGTAGGCCTCGTTTGCGCCAGTGAGGATTCTTCCTCCAGGGGACTGAAACCAGGCAGGCCAGCCTCACCCTGGGTCCGGTACTCTCCACCCGATGTGGTCCACCTCAGCTGGTCGGCTTTTTGTGCCCAAAGTTCATTTTTCATGCTTAGTTCTTTGTAAGTGCCAGGAGCTGGTCTGACATGCGACCATCTTGCTTGGCGCCCTGGCCCCGCCCCCCTTCTATGTATTTTAACTCCCGAACAGAGACCGACCGCAAGGCCAAAACACATGGAGCCTTTTTCAGATACCACCTCGTGTGCGGTCGGTCAAATTACACTCTCCACCTAACTTCCGAAACCCCTGGTCCGATCTGGGTGATGTTATATTAGATATGTTAGTCACCCAGATCAGGGCTACCAGGGGTACCCAAAGTAGTATTCTAGCTGCTTGTTTTGGGGTACATCCAGAATTCAGGGAAAACTACAGTAGGTTTAATGGGATTATGTGTCACACTGAGGGGAGGAGATGTGTGGGAGGTAACTGTTATATTATTGGCTACTGAACTAATTATGGTGAATCCCTCCCTTGCATGGGAGAATGCTTTAAAAGGAGGTTGTGTGGATTAAAAGTCAGTTCTGCTCCTGATGCTGTGTGTCTTCCAGTCATTGGGATCCGTATTGGGATATTCGTGGATTACCTTGCTTGCTGTAATTAATACTATTATGGTATTTTGTATTACTTGTTCCTGAGCCTCACTGGGATCTTTAGTGGAGTTAACCTGTGAAAGACCAGCTCTCCGCTACAAGTGGGTTTAAATAGGCGGACAATGTGAACTTCAAAAGAAGAAAAGGATAGGGCAGGGAGATGATTATTATGATTGGTTGAAAGGTACATTGAGGGGAGAGAAGGATGCCTATGCCACCTCTTTTACAGTTGAGTCTGGGAGTGTGAGAGAATTTTAGCCCACCAAAACATAAAGAGGCAGGAGTAGTGCTATCAGAGGGGGGCATCCAGGTCTCTGTAAGTGCAAGCAGTGTGAGTGAGTTTGAGATGAAAAAGTTGTGTATGGTTGTTGATTTTGAATTAAAGGTTTCTGTTGTGGTTCGTGGTTTCAGATTCATTAGTTTACACAATTCAAAGAGTTTCACAATAACTACTGGGTTAAACATTTTGGAGAACCAATATGGCTGCTGACTATGTGCTTCAAAGAGCATCAAGATGGCCACCATTCATGTATCCTGATGTAACCTAGTTACACTAACAAAAGACATCACCTAGTTACACTAACAATAGAGTTAATGGAAGCCCACATATAATAATAATAATAAAGTATTTAACCTATTTGCAAGCATTCAAAACCAACCCTTTAATTTTGTACAGCTATAAATCTGAATTATTAGCTGCATGAGGTATATCGGTAGAGTTATTCCCAACGGGTAAAAAAACAAATGACAATCAGACTGCAGCAAAAGATAATGTTTAATAAAAAGATGTTAAAGAAAATATAACAAATATTAATAAACTTGTTCTAGCTAAACACTTTTAATACTAACTAGACAATTGGTAGACGTGGTATTCGAAGGGAGTGTACATCTGGTCTTAATGTAATTTGTTGGACATCTATGGAACCAGTGGGGCTATACGGTCATTATTTACTAGAAGGAGAATAGACAGGTTAAGAATCATCATTTAATAATACAGTTTTAATATTACCATGATTAACTGGAATAACCTCTTCTTTCTACTTCATAAATCCTTTGGACCCTAAATAATTAGTGGGGTGCCCTGATTGACACCTCTCCTAGAACTGCATCAGCAGTTTTCCTACTTGTTTTAGTTCTAAACAAAGATGTGCTCCACATTCATTCATCCACACATACTACACAGTTATACTCCAACCCTCTTTGGTTCACTCATCAGTGAGTATTTAAAACCCCTTAAGGACACATGACGTGTGTGACACGTCATGATTCCATTTTATTCCAGAAGTTTGGTCCTTAAGGGGTTAAGGTTACCCCTGCCTCTTCAGGCCTACTGGCTCCTTTGGGAAAGACTAACCTCTGTTAATCCCTCCCACCACCTGAGCAATGAAATGGAAAGTTAGTTTTAATTAAAAACATATATTTCATTCTCCTCTAGTTGGAGAGGCTACCTGTAATTATCAACCTTAAACTAACACAAGGATTGTCATTATTTACATGTAAGCTTGTCATATAGAGATGTTCTGGTGGTCAGTTATCTAAAATCAAGAGTCTGTGTATAAGTTCTATCCCACCCCCTCAATGACATACTTGGGGATAGTGTTTGAAGCTGTCCTTTAAAAAGCCCATTGCACCTTTTAATCAACCCCCGGGGGTTGGGGATGATATGGGTTAGTCCTGGGCCCATGGTTGGACTGACCTGTACTGGTGTGAGTACCAGTGTCAGTTTTTTTTTTTTTTTTTTTTTTTAATTTCAATTGGCATGCTGTATACAGTAATGTTTATTTCACTGCAGACGGGGCTTGCTTGGTGGAAGTTAAAGATTCAAGTCCTTTACTATAGCCTATTCCAGGGTGGCTTCACTTCCCATGTAGCCATTGGAAATAAAACTGGATCTACCGGTTCACTCTCTTCAGTCTTCAGGTTCCTTATTTGAGTCAGTTCTTCCTTAGTTTTATTGGAGTTCATATTCCCCCTATTGTTTGCATCACTATTGTTTGGGCATCTCCCACATTCTCAGCACCTCCCACACTAATGTGCCATGTAACAAGTCAATTGTAGGGTCTTTATATCAGCATCCTTGTGGTAATTTGAGTCACCAGTATCTTGCTCTTAAATCACCACATCTCCATATGGATTGTATGTTACTACCATCCAGTGTCCTTTGTTCTTTGCAGGATTTAATTCCTCATTTGGCAAAACTGACTTAATTGGAGAAAGTTGTAATGCAGGTAATGGATGTGGCAAGATTTCATGTGTCGTGAGACCATTTATTATTTATTCTGCATTGTGGGTTGGTTTCCATGCTGGCTCATTTTGACTTTTTTCTGACCTTGAGAACGGACTAATTGATATTCAATGCATTCCTATGGGAAACCGCGTTTCGGTTTACAAACATTTTGCAATAAGTAACGTCCCGGAGAATGCATTAAATTCGTAAACCGAGGTCCCACTGTATATATATATATATATATATATATATATATATATATATATATCACGGAAAAACCAGTGGCCAAAAATTTTTTGGCTATGCAACACCACCTCCCCACGCTCAAATTCATTGGCATTGATCACATACCTCCTCTGGCCGAGGTGGTGATCGATCTAAAATCCTTTTACAGAGAGAAGCCTATTGGATCCACTATTTGGACACGGTCACACCTAAAGGATATTCAATGTATATTCAATGTTTTTATGACTACACTTTCACATCTATATAATGTTCTTACAGAGGGTATCTATATATTGGTGGTGATTATTATTTTGTTCATCCATTGATTAATTATCATTAGTATAGTTCTACTGGATGCAATTAGTCGGTTTTGTTTTGCTTGCACCATCAAGATTCCTGTAATTCCATCCATTATTATTATTTTGTTCATTTATTTTTCACAGTTATTATTATTATTATATGTCTTATGGCAATTATTGTCGTTTGCATGGATAAAATTCTCTCTTTTTTTTTAGAAGTATGTAGCAGTCATACGCCATAGTTATCATTTCATTATTAACTTATTTTTTATCCCTTTTTCGTTTTTTAGATGTAGGTAGCAATCATATGCTACAAGCATTATTTCATTACTTTCTAGGCATTTCAATATGGCCAAAGATAATGAGTGGTGTTGTTTATGGACAGTTATTGTTTTTCCATTTACCTCTGGTGTTTGACATGTATGCAGCAAACACATGCTACAGTCACGATCCTGTAGGTCAGCTATATATATAGAGATTTGTTTGATTACATTTGATGATAGAATTTTAGCTTTCATTAGCACTAGATTCTTCATTTCTCATTTTTTTTTATTTTTTCATTTATCATAAGCGTTTCATTTGTATGTAGTAATCATACGCTAGAGTCACTATGTTGCAATTCCGCACGACGAATCTAAGTTTGGACCCGTCATATATAGTGCGTTGTTTGTTTATATTTGATGATATAACGCTAGATTTATCTATAAGCGGTGTTTATTCACTCATTTATTTATTTATTTATTTCTGTTTAGTTATTGATTTTCCCTCTGATATGTTATCCCTGATAACACATTGTGTAGTTGGTTCTATATCAAATATGTTGTCCCATTTATCCTTCCAGCCCTCTAGTTAGCATATTAACTCAAGGTGTTTATTTATTTATTAGAGCCAGTCCGTGTGATGCTTGGAGATTATGATATATTTTCTAGTATCAGATTATCATACTATTAATACACTACACAGTATGCTCTAGTGTATATTACATATAATATAAAGTTTTCTTGTAAAAATTATGTACACAGCAATCTATGAATATGTTTTGTTCTCTGCTTTGATTTTAACTTATGATGTCAGGATTTCGATTTTATTCACGGTTTGTCTTTTTTTTGTTTGCTTATACTTGTTCACTTGTGTGCTATTAGGACCCCACATGTCATTGCACAGCACTAGTTGCTTGTTCACTAGATCTTTTTCCTGGCATCTGGGCTATTTATACTCCTTTGGTAGCTTATACTACCCACTCTTTTCCCCATAGTGTTTCACTTATGCTCGGTATGAGATTTTCTTCTTTGTGTACTCGGCAACCACTTTTCCTCCGTCCGACGTCCCGATCACGTGCCGTTCTGTGCTGAAAAAAATTAAGCTGAAAAAGTGGGTTAAACATGGAGCAGGCAGAGCAATACACAAGGACTTTGTAATGACTGATGGGGATGCCAATATGCCATCAGAGATGGGGACTTTGTCAGTGTGCACTGTGCAGTCCATATATTTCATCTGGTGTTGAGAAATGCAGGTCCCACTGATGCAGAGAGTGATGGATTTTCCAACCTAATAGAGTGAATGTTGAAAGATTGCCAGGCTACTGCTGCTGTCCTGAGACTCCCATAAAAATCTGCTGCTGCTGTTGCTGCCACTGTTCTGACATCAAATTAATTCAAAATCAAATTAAAAAATATCCCCCTTTAGAGGTAGTTGATTGTAGTAGGGTGCTACTGTGCTTCTCCTTGTATAGCATTGCAGTGTTTTCTTTGTTCCAATGATATCAAATGCAGCGATGCAGCCAAGGGTATTGGGCAGTATCCACAAAGAATATCTCTTAAGTAGCAGTATCTGAAATAGCAGTTTGGTAGTAGGCAGCATCTGTGGCATGGAGGGCCTCATGTGTCTTGGACCTTTATAATGAGCCTCCGCCTGGAGTCCTTCTGAGTCGCGAGGTGGCTTTCATACTGTTGGGTCTGCAGCTGCAGGTCCTGTACGGCCTGCTGGAGCGTGGCAATGCTCTGGGTGTTGGACTGAGAGGATCCCTCCAGGTTGACGATGCGGCCTGTTGATATTCCTCATCTAGATCTTCAGATAGCTCCTCGGAAAAATCAGAGCAGCCGCCTGTAACGGACACCTTCTGTTGATGGATGCTCCTAGCGCTTCCTGAAGACTCCAAGCACTGCAGCAGACACCACAACCACCGCAGACTCCACAAAGGCCGTAGCTTAACTGGAGTCTCGCTGTCTTCCTTCCACCCTGTATGAACCTCCAGCATCCAGGACCGTGTGGGGAAGACCTCTCCTCCAAGGAGAGCATAACAGGAACAAGCTCTTAAAAGAGCTAAGTGATTAAAGCTCAAGGGAGTATGCAGAGCATAGCAATCCCCAGTGTGAATATAGCTGTCCCCTCCAATCACGAGACAAAACTACATTTTGAAGGGTCAAGAAGAACTCAGGTTTAATGGCACACACTCTGCTTTTATGAAATTCTCCCCTGCAAGGGAGACGCCCACAGACAATTATACATTACCCAATCACACAATGGTTACATCCCACACATCTCCTCCCCTTAGCCTGAGAGGTAACCCAATTATCCGTACAGTTTAAAACAGACTTTTTACCCAACTTTCATAACTCTAAAACTATGCATCCAATATTAATAAAAAACACATATTCTTAATCAGCACATTCCAAATACAAACATACCCATAAATCATTTGAATCCGTTCAGCCGTTCGGGAGATAGGTATAAGTCACTTTTGACCGACCGCAAGCACATTTTCATGCCCAAAACAGTTCCATGGATTTGGGCTGTGCGGTCGGTCTATTTTACACCGAGAAAATGAATGAGCGTTCGAATCTTCGAACAGGACTTAGTCTCCAGCCGCGGTGTCGAAGTAGCGTAGAAGGTACGGGCCAGCGGTGTTCGTGCAATTGGGTAACCGAAAACAGTTCCATAGATTTGCTTGCACAAACCACTGACCGCGTTCGAATAAGTTAAAATGGCCGCCGCCACGTGTTCGTTTGTCAAATGGCAGACATTTCGACGACTTCGGCACTTCGACGACTTCGGCAATTCGACTGCATCCAAAGTGCCACTTTAAAAGTTGCAACACTGCTCCAAAGTAATTAAAGGGCCAGGAACAGGATTATAAAAATCCATTATGCCCAAATACAGTTCTTAAAGAGCAATACATCCCATGGCCATAGTCGCAGGGCAGGAGGCTAGCAATCAGTCCTCTCCAATGCCCAGTGGCAAATGGCAGTTTGTCGCACCGCCATGAAGCGCCGCCATGCTGGGTCCGCTTGCCTCCACATCTCCCCGATCATGAGCCCAGGGGTGGGCTTGTTTGGTATAATTTTTTTGGTTTTGCACCCCATGTGGCTTGTGGGGGTGAAGGAGGTTAATCTAATTGTTGATTTCACCGGGTGAGGCTCGGAGCTGTGAGCTCTTGCGACCGTTCGCTTTGGCGTTCAGGCTTTGCCCCCAGTATTTAAATATTTTAAACACATTTGTTCACAATTGGCGCAATATTTTCCTGTTTTGCTGCATTATTCTATTTCTGTTGGGTCTTTGAGGGAGCCCCATCTTTTAGGCTTGCTGACACTTTTTTATTTTCTTTTTGGTTGCACAGCAATGATCCTTCTGTTTTCTTGACATCTACTATGGGCAAGTATCAGAATACATAATGCCTGGAACCGGTGGTACAACAATGTCTGTTTGAAAGATATGCTAACTACTCTCCAGGTTCTCCAAGGCATTAAGGAAAATATTGATAACCACAAAAGAAAGAGTGTGAAGCTGCAGAACCTATATACATGGATGGATGATAATGCTGGATGATAATGTATGCGACACTTGTGCACTTGATTTTATTTTATTTTTTTAATGTTTTATTAGTATGCATTATTAACATGTGATTTGTGATCAATTGTCTGCCTTGCTATACACTGTGTTAATTGTTGAATGTATTGCTCTTTATAAAAGGATATTAATACACTTGTGGTTAGCTTGACAAAGGATCTGTTGTGGACTGAAATGTTGCTTTTCATCTGCTTCCATAAAGCTGCTGACTGGATTTACCATGAATGCCTGGACCGTCATTTATTTTTTGCAAACAGGAAATGGAGCTGACTTAAGCTCCTCCCTTGGTCAAAGAAAGTCAGATGTAGGAAAAATATATTAGACAAAGTAGTACTTTGTCTAATGTTTGAGAACTAGATCTAGAAATAAAGAAAAGATGAACAGATTCTGTGAGAGGAAGAGAATTGGAAACAATAGAAGAAAGGTATGTTTAGCATGACAGTGCTGCTTTAAGAGCATTAAATATAAATAAATAAGAGCTCTAAATATCTCTCACATGGTGAGACAACACCCCCCTTCTTTGCAAGCCAATTCAAACCCAAGATATGGTAAATGGTATCCACCAGACATATTATATAGAAATACACAGTATTTTAGTGTACGTATAACTTACAGAATTGAAAACAAATAAAGTGCAGAAATGTAAAACGTTTGTGAAATCCACTCTCAGAGATGCGTTTCAGCATTTGAAAGGCTTTCTCAATCAGCATAGCATACGATTCCCGTGTTGTATCTCCACCAATCCATAGGTACTGTGGGTAAAAGGTAGTTTTTCCTTAATGTAGTCTCGTTCACACATGGCAGATGTGACGTATCGGGAAACCATAGATACATCACTCCTAATGATCATGTTCACACTACAGGGTCCATAATTCTATTATCTTCTCTATTGGCTCTATGGAAACCATTTCTCCAATGTTATACACTGAAATACAATATATGGGTCAAAAAGAACACCATAAATCTATCTTATCATGGATCCCTAATATATTTAATGCAATATGTTTATACTTTCTTGATGCACCCCAAGAGGAAACAAAACAAATAAGAGCCCCTCTTTACTGAAAAGATAGATACTGAGCAAGTTACCAAGTGATTTCCCCAATATCTGGTCTTCCTGTTGGTGGCTGTAATGACTTAATCAGGTATTGCTGCTTCCCTCACAACTGCAAATATGGCACGTTTACCTCTTGACCAGGAGGTACTCAACTATAAGCTAGCAGAATTAGATTACAAGAATATGAAAAGCAGCAGCCCAGTATTTTCTCTGGTAGTTAGAGTGCACTCAGCGTATGCATCTTCTCTACCTTTTCCAAGTTCACCTGTATCTGCTTTGGATTGTCTCCAAGCTATCCAAAAGAGATAGCTATAACACCAGCTGCACCTGCTACCAGTGGTACATATCTTAACTACTGTTGTTACCATAACCACCATCACCAATATTACCACCATCAACATCACCAATACCACCACCATCAACATGTCTATTAGCTTTAATCAAGTGCTAGTGTACAATCTCGTATTACTACAGCTGTAACTATCACTGATACAAAACCCATCTTCATCTGACACAAAGTAAAGGCTAGTATATTGCACCAAAAAAAAAAAGTTTTGACATCCCCCAAGAAGAGAGAATTGCAAAGTGGGTTATCTAAATTGCCGGTATGATGCAAAATCTGAAAAGACACCACTCGTCTGTATTACTGAGAGAAGAAGCAGAACAAATAACCACTAGAGCAGGCAGCTGGCAATGGTTACATCCTCCAGTACTTCTACCACCATTAGTTTATTTGCAGTGTGCTTCTATGCCACTGCTTGTGCTTTGGAAATTGCAAGCTTGTTCCCTCAGTAATATAAACAGTGTCCGTTTACTGCACAAGTGAATCCTGCCTTTACTGGGCTTGGCAGTAGTATTTTTCCAGTATATTCCAGGGTGTGCAAGTTTCAAAGCACAGTGCACTGCATGCTGTTTGCAATAAGTGTGCGCTAGCCTATTCTTTTCTTTTTTGTTTAATTAAAGTTTGTTTTTGAGATGATATCATAGTACAAACTTCAAGATAGTACCAGTATGCAATTTCATTAGAGTTAGAATTACAGTGGTCAAACACATCAACAATAGCATGGGTATGTAGAAAATATTCATACTTAAGTATGATTAATTAGCAGCTTAGCTTGAAATAACAAACAGAAATCTGGGCTAAAACACTAAATATCCAGCAAGAAACATTCAGAATTTACGAGGCATACAATGCATGCATGCTAAGAAGAAGATTAGTTAAGAGTGCCACTGTGTGCTAAAACTAAAGAAAAAACAGATATAAACTGAGATAAATACACAAATACAAAAAAGTGCTAAACAATGACACACTAGATTAAGTCAGGCAGCTAGAACTGAATTTCCCTTTAAAAACCCCCTTAAAATAATTTACAGTGGATGCAAAACACAAAGAGACAGCATGTGCCAAACGAGTCCAACAATTTCTACTTTGACCAGGTGGTATAGTTTTCTTGGTAGTAGAACAGGTCAATGGTATATAAAATGCAAAAAAAGAAGGAACTAATGGTGTAGTATTTTAGGAGAGTATAAGGACATACAACATAAAGTGAATTTTAGACTTACAAGTGGAGGAACTATAAAATATCTCCAGTGGTATAATGGTAGTGTTATAACCCTCACTTAACAATATTGTCATCTCTTTTGGCCCTGTAAGCAGCAGGGAAGGGGTAGTGGTTGACCTGCTCTGCAAGCAGTCAGCCACTCTGGGCACTGTAGCACCCAGATATGACTCCAAGTGATGTATGCACATACCAAGCGGCCGGCGTGAAGGAATGTTTTGCGTTCTTGCAGCCGCCGGCCGGTCGCATGCCCACGCGATTGTCAGCAGGCCCTGGGAGGGCCAAAGCACAAAGCGGCCCAGGGCAGATGGCCAACTGGGAAATTTCCTGGTATCCCAGTAGGCCAGTCTGGCCCTGGGCCATAAAGATAAGTATATTTATGGCCCAGGGCCAGACTGGCCTACTGGGATGAATTTTACATGCTTGAGGTAGTGAGTGATGCAACAGATGATTATGTTTTACGTGCTTCACTACTTTGTAGGGTTTGTTTGGTATATCAAGTAATGGTTGGGCTGTTGTGTTTCCTGCTACAGTTGATCGAAGCAGATCTAGCTAGAATGTTCCAAAACAAAATGTGGCAAATGTTTCAGCCCATGAGAGTGCATGTTCAAATTAATTTAGCTCTTCATGATAACTTACTGTACTGCCAATGTTTGTCTATGGACATTTCATGGATATTTACTGAATTGTATGCACCTTTTTTAGCAATTAAGGATGCTGAAGCACATGAACCCGATAATTAGAAGTGAGTGTGCACATACGTTTGGCCATGTAATGCATGACATTTGCCCACCAAGCGTACAAGGTGAATAGATTATTGGAAGATATAAAAAAATCTGAAAATTTCAGTAGTTGTATACCACTGTGTTACTGGTGACAGAGGACCTCCTTGCACTATAATATATGCAACACATATATGTTGTTATGATGCTTAGACGACTAAGCAGTAAAAAAAACAAAACAAAATAAACCTAGTAAATTAAAGCTCTTGTGTATTATTTTGTACATGATATTGTTATCATAATGATTATGTTATACAATATGTACTACATTTTATAACATGCATTATGGAGTGGTGATATCAAAGCTAAACAAAATAAGAAAAAAAATTAAGAATATTCAGCACCTATGAGCACTCAAGAATTTCAAGATAATAGATTATGCTCTGTGAGTGAGAAACAATTGGGTTGTTGTGTCACAACAGGAAGGAATTGTGAAAATAATGTAGCTATAATTCAATCTATCAAATTTTCTTGACACGTGTTAATTCACTTTGATATATATTTTGCTGAATTATTGCCAGTAACTAGCATACATATTTATCAGTATGCAAACAGGCTTCATTTGCTTTCTTTAGAATATGCAGGCCCAAA
The DNA here is from genome assembly GCF_036172605.1 of Pelobates fuscus. Lineage (NCBI taxonomy): Eukaryota > Metazoa > Chordata > Amphibia > Anura > Pelobatidae > Pelobates > Pelobates fuscus. The sequence continues at coordinate 252,489,171 of NC_086318.1, forward strand.
GAATTAATTTAAAATTTCCATATTTGTGCATCCCAAGGTGACACTATTGTGGTTACAGCTTTCAAAACAGCTCCATACTGAGACTGATATATAACAAAACAAAGCAAAACAACACTACATTGAGACCACTGCTCCTGGGTAATCAATTCATTTATTTACAACATAAACTCTGGCACTGTGCAAATCAGCATCATTACTACAAATTGCTCACAAAAAACCCATGGGACTCATGGTGGTATCTGCCTGCAAAACAGCTTATTAATCAGAGATCCTAATGTTTTATTAAAGCATCATTGTTTCTATCATAATTGTAATTATGTCATAGCTCCAGAGAAGCTGAAACAGCCATGAATGCATTTAAGCACCGTTGTAAGTACTATATATCTTAAAGAAAGACCAGAACAAAATGCCATTTTTTTTAATACAAAAAGAAGTGTGATGCATTGCATATCATAGTGAATATTTTCCCCTGGTCAAAACTAATCACTAAGTATCTAGTTATATTATTTTATGTTATTTATAACATCCAGTTATATTAATTTATGTTTAACTACTTATATTATTGTATGTTATTTATAACATCCACACTTCTTAAACATAAAATAATAGCTGTTTACAACAGATCTCTTGTGAACAATAATAATGCAATACAGGATTTCAGAACAATAATTATAATGTATACCACAATTAATCTCCTTTTCAATCATCATACTGGGACACAAACATGCTTGATTTTGCATGTATACTGAAATACACAATAGGTGGACATCTCATCTGAAAAATTAAATTCAACCCGTGGTGATACCTAAGGGTTTCCTCTGTCAGCTGGGGCCACAGTTAGTAACCTCAGACTGAGAGATGAGCTATGTTTAGCGTTAAAAGTAAGACTTGCTAATAGTCTATTAAATAATGTGCAAAATGCTAATTTGAAATAGGCTCTTGTACCCTCAGCATCGGGGAGATCCCTATAATGAGCATGGGAGCTGCAGCATGAGAAGAAGCTCCACCTTGCATGTTGAAATCACAGAGTACAGAGTGCTGATGTCAGTACTGACATCAGCAGATGGAATTCCTCTGAGGTAGGGTTAAGGGATGTTTTTGGGGCTGGATTAGGGCAGGAGTACGGGTAGGATTTTGTGTAGAATCATAGGTTGGATTATGGAGAGGATTAGGGGTTGTATAATGGATAGAATTTGGAAAATAGTTTGGATTACAGGAAGAAAGTGGTGGAATAATGAATAGAATTATGGATAGAGTTATGCATAAGAGTAAAGATGGATTAAGGCTTGGATTAAGATAAGATTAGTGAAAAAGTACATGGGGGATATCAGTGTAATTGAAAACTATAGCAGACTATGGTGTTGGAATGTATGAGACACGTGTGGTCTGTGAATTTCCAAAATATTGCATGTGTGAAAAGAAAAATACTAATTAGTTCAATAGTTTGACCTATGTCATAAAATGGTTAAATAAAAAATGTCAAAATACTCTTCCTAGGTATATAGCCTGGGGGATGCATTTTCTACTAATATACTTTTGAGTAGTGATTTTGGTTTTTCTGGCTACTATAAAAATACCATCATGCCACGTTTTGCAAAGTTGTAGCATTTGAAACAATAATTCAATCCTTGAAGCATCTTTTGTTATTGTAAAAGACAAAAATAAGTGCTCTCTATCTGTGAAAAAGCTGCAGTTCACCAACAAGGTGTTCCCCCAACCTTGTGAAAAACAAGACAAATATATAAAAAATAAAAAGGTGAACAGCGCTAACGATATAAAGAAATATATATGTTACATACGTAATAGGAGGTACTTTTCGGTAGTATAGCTTAAAAGAAAAAACAAAATACAATAATAGTGCAATATATTGTAACAGTGGAGTGAATAATGAAGGGATATATATTTCACACTCACACTTTGGAGAGCTTTATAAGCTCAATTTCAAGGGCCTGGACGGAATAATCCCCGTCTGAGGATTTCTTGATATGCGGTCTTCCTGGTAGACTTATAGATGCGGATATTCGTAATATATAAGACAAAATAAAATAAAAATAAACCAATGGTATAGATTGTAAATAATCCTACTTACATATACTAGAGAAATGGACCTGCTCTAGTGTAAACAGCTTCCACTTTTGAAAAAACAGGATCGTTCCACTTTTGAAAAAGCCACGGTGAAACGCGTTAAGTGAGGAAGAACTACGGACTTTTTTATTCTGACTGGTATTTTATTTTTGTAACTTCACTTTTAAATATTTGCTAAAATAAAGTATATACATTTTATACAAACCTAGTCCATTTTAGTCCTACTTCATCCTGCTGCTGCTATATTTGGGTCCATTATATCCCTAGGTGGGGATCATTCCACCTGAAGCTGTTTACACTAGAGCATGTCCATTGCTCTAGTATATGTAAGTAGGATTATTTTTATATGCGCTATATATATATTTACAATCTATACCATTGGTTTCTTTTTATTTTATTTTGTCTTATATATTACGAAAATCTACATCTATAAGTCTACCAGGAAGACCGCATATCAAGAAATCCTCAGACGGGGATTATTCCGTCCAGGCCCTTGAAATTGAGCTTATAAAGCTCTCCAAAGTGTGAGTGTGAATTATAGATCCCTTCAATGGTATAGATTGTAAATATATATATAGCGCATATAAAAATAATCCTACTTACATATACTAGAGCAATGGACATGCTCTAGTGTAAACAGCTTCAGGTGGAATGATCCCCACCTAGGGATATAATGGACCCAAATATAGCAGCAGCAGGATGAAGTAGGAAGTAGGACTAAAATGGACTAGGTTTGTATAAAATGTATATACTTTATTTTAGCAAATATTTAAAAGTGAAGTTACAAAAATAAAATACCAGTCAGAATAAAAAAGTCCGTAGTTCTTCCTCACTTAACGCGTTTCACCGTGGCTTTTTCAAAAGTGGAACGATCCTGTTTTTTCAAAAGTGGAAGCTGTTTACACTAGAGCAGGTCCATTTCTCTAGTATATGTAAGTAGGATTATTTACAATCTATACCATTGGTTTATTTTTATTTTATTTTGTCTTATATATTACGAATATCCGCATCTATAAGTCTACCAGGAAGACCGCATATCAAGAAATCCTCAGACGGGGATTATTCCGTCCAGGCCCTTGAAATTGAGCTTATAAAGCTCTCCAAAGTGTGAGTGTGAAATATATATCCCTTCATTATTCACTCCACTGTTACAATATATTGCACTAGAATTGTATTTTGTTTTTTCTTTTAAGCTATACTACCGAAAAGTACCTCCTATTACGTATGTGACATATATATTTCTTAATATCGTTAGCGCTGTTCACCTTTTTATTTTTTAGATATTTATCTTTTGTTATTATTCTTTTTTTTTTCTAGTCCATTGGTAACAACAAAGTCAGCAAAAGACACATCAGCATTAATGAGTAGATTTCATGATTAAGAAATGGCAAGACATGTCAGATAAACTGCACTGTTTAGCATTATGTTTCAAGATCAAAATCCTAGGAGAACAGTGGGGGATAAGAATGTGTGACACTAAAAGAGTACCACACCTGTTGTTCCCTAGATGAAGAACACAATGTACACAAAACGTAATGTAATATAAACAAATTACCATTGTGTGAATGAGAGTTAAATATATAGAAAAAGTGCAAACTTCAATAGGTTTGGTACCACCAGGAGGATCATAGACTACTTTATAACAAATGGTACCCTTAACCAAGGCGGCAGCAGGGGGGCTAAGTTCTCATCAATAATATGAAACTTGCCAAACTGAACCAAACTTAACTGATTATCCAGCCAGGATTATCACTACATAAGTCTGCCTAATACTAATTCCACTTTCAAAGAATGATAACAAAAAATGACAAACTATGAGAAACTATGAGAAAAAATAGAGAATGCACAAAAATATAAGCATCTATAAGCTGTGGAGCATCCAGCAGAACAGAAATGCTCATCTCCATCTCCAGCCTCAGTCAGGGGTCCAGGTGAGTCTCTGCTTCGGTCCTCAGAACAAAATGCACCACCCAAGCAGGAGTCTATGTGGTTGTATCAGAGAAGACTGTGAGGTCTTCACTTCTGCTTATCCAGTGTTGGAAATAGAGGCATCTATCAATGCAGCAGGATCCCCTGTATCAGAAACAGTTGTCAGGATCAGGACAGGGATCCAACACGCAGAGTACAGACAGTAGAAAGGTACGTATACCGGACCTTAGAATGGCCGGACTAACGTACGGAGATAGAGAGAATGGTCAAAGGCAAGCCGAGGTCGAGGGAACGAGAAGACCGGTAAGCGAGGAACAAGCCGAGTCAAAGGGTAACAGAGATAAGCAGAGTAATACAAACAAGCCGGGTCGGAACCAAAAGGATAACTGGAATACAAGAGCGCTGGGTGACTAGACAGGCTAGAACCACGACAGGGCAATGAGCAAATGGAAGAAGCACTGTTAAATACCCTGGCTCAGGAGAGTAGACACGCCTCCGACGAGTCCTGATTAGTTTCCAGACAATTGAGTGACAGGTCGGTCCGGGTTGGCGTCATGACGTCGACTGCTGGGCGTCGTGTTACAAAAGGAAGTGGATCCCTCGCGGCCGGCGTGTAAATGACCGGAAGGACCGCGAGGGACGGAGGAAACAGCCCTTTTGGACGGATAAACTTCTAAGTCTCTACCTCTCTCAGAGGTAGAGACTTCAGGTACCCTGACAACAGTAACTGGCTGGTTTCTATGGAAAGAGATATGCAAATGATTGCTGAAAAAAGTTGCAGAAAAAATGGGATAGGATGACTCAAGAAAAGGTGCTACAGCAGCTAAAGAAAGTTAATGCAAATAAAGCTCTGGGGCCTGGCAGTATTAACCCACAAGGGCTTAAAGAGCTAAGTGTGGAAATAAGTTAACCTCTGTATTTAATCTTTCAAGATTATTTTCTTTCAGGAATTGTACCGGAGTTTTGGAGGAAGGCAGAAATGGCTCCTATATTCTATCCCCCTAAAAAAAGGGTTCAAAAGCCTTGCCTGGAAATTATAGACCTGTGAGCTTAACTTTTGTGGCTGGAAACATATTTGAAGGCTTATTAAGAGATAATATTCAAGAATTCATTGAGAAGAACATTGTTAGTAATAATCAGCTTGGTTTTATGAAACACATATCAAGGTAAATTTAACTCTATGAAGAAGTAAGTAGAAATATAGATCAGGGTGTTGACATCGATGTGATCTACTTTGATTTTGCCAAGACATTTGATACAGTTCCTCAAAATAGGTTAGCATTCAAATGAAAAGAAATTGGTCTACATGAAAATTCTTGTTCCTGGGTACAACATAGGCTTAAAGATAGAATACAGAGAGTTGTCATCAATGGTAAAGATTCAAACTGGACAAAGCTGTTGAGATCTGTCCCCCAGGGTTATCTCCCGGGACCATTTTATTTAACATATTTATAAATGATCATGAAATAGGCATTGAAAGTCATGTTTCAATTTTTGCAAATTACACAAAAACATGAAAAGTAATACAATGCAAGCAGGATATTGTTTTGCTTCAGAGGGATTTAGACAGCTTGATGAACTGGGCACTCAAATGACAGATGAAATTGAATATAGAAAAATGCAAAGTTATGCACTTTGGGGTAAAGAATGCAAAAGCAATTTAAACCCTAAATGGTAGTGAATTAGGGATTACAACATATAAGAAGGATATGGGAATTGTTATAGATAACAAAATAGGTAACAATATGCAATGTCAATCAGCAGTTGCTAAGGCCAGTAAGGTATTGACATGTATAAATAAAGGCATTAAGGGGGCGGGGCCTGACCTGCATGGTGGCTAGATGCATCTGAAATGAGCTCCTAATCTAGTGTTAGAATTAGCCGTGTTTAATGCCCCTCGGAGCTCAACTTTTGCAGCTGGTGCTGGACAAGAGAGGCGGCCACTCTCCCGACCCGCCAGATACTGGACTGATGCTGAATCCTACTGCTGACTGCCCCCCTCCCCTCTGGACTGGTGGAGGTGATCCCAGACTACACCCCAGAGGCTCCACAGCCACGCTAAAAGAGAGCGGCACCTGCAAAGTTACCTCTGCAATGGCTGGCGCCCCATGCTCCTCTGACCCATGTGGTGGGAAAATGGATATTGAGAGCAGCCTCAATTAGCTATTTGATGCGTGTAGATATGAATATCCATTTCACTATCTATCCTAGCTGTTCATATAAGGGTTAATTTAAACCAAGAATAAATTGGGCATTTTATCTCCGATTCTCGGAAATAAATTTATCTAAAATCCTAGTTACAGGAAAAGTACTGATTTCAAAATGTTCTTGTTAATTTAAAGATTTTGGTATTTGTAAATATCCGTTATATAACGTAGAATTATAACTAGAAACAGCTGTTCATAACTTGTGAAAAACAATGTCATTGTCATCATTGCCACGCCCATATGCTCATTTCTCCCCCCTCCCATCCTGCTATGAAAATGGGGTATAAATGCAACTGACATAACTAAATTTGAATTGGTTATTGAACAAGTCTCTGCTATTCATTTCCAATTTCCAGAGCTCTGAATGAGTTGGCAAATATCCATCATCCACAAAGGGCCCGGGCTGATTTTATCCCCAACAAATTGGTGTTAGAAGTGGGATGTATGTATTGTTTATATGATGAGCCCTTTATGTTCATATTGGGAAAAAAGTCACTTCATTCAAAACGTCAAACACCACATTCTTTCTGCCCTGTGTGTTTGTTGCAGAGAATTCATGTTGTAAATATAGATGATTATAACTTAGAGAGCAAAATTTATATTTTCAGTGGTTCAACACATGCTTCATTTTGTGCTGTAAGCTAACTTGTAGTTATCCAGTGCATTACATGTTGTATGTGCTTTACATTGTATGTATTCTGGTATTCTGTAGCATTGTGAAAATCTATAAATTGTTGTATGGGGATGCTGAGATTTTATTGATTGTGACCCAAACTGTGCAGAAGTGGGTTTGACATTTTGGTCATGGAATGTAGGATCAGAAAACCATGGACAAAGGTTTTTTTACCTGTGTTGTTATGACTTTTGGGAACTCAAATTGACCGGTCAAAATTTCCCATGTCTTTAACATGGAGTAGTATAAATATTTTGAGTCTTTGAGAGTTCTGACAAATGCAGGTGATACCATGTCTGTGTAATCTGATCTAAATGTTCTAGAAGCGTATAAGAGAGAAATTCTATTGACAGGGTACATATGTTGCAACTGGTTAATGGAAGTGTTATACAAATGTTTAAGTCAAACGCGTTATATGGCCGTACGGGATCCCTTCTTTTTAAAAAAAAAAAAAAAAAAAAGAAAACCTTTGGTACCAGAACTCTTAAATAAATTTGATACTAACTAAAATTGGTATACCTTACAATAATATGTTCTGAATACAGCTGTTAAAAGTTTATTCTATGTAAATGGTGATTGTGATAAATGTGTGTTTTGGTTACTCATTTTGAAGTATGCAGTTTGTTTGTCATGTATGTTAATAGATATTTTGCTGTGTTATTTTAAATTATATTTGAATAAGTTTGTCTCAGTATTGATACAGATGGAAATGGCAGCGTAATAATCTATTAAATAACGGATTTATTATTGAATACTAGTCCAAGAGCAATATGAGTTGTTAACCTTAAAGCATAAGAAAAAAAACCACACTGTTTTTGTAAGTTTTCAGCTGTTTTCCAAAATTCTGTTGTAATAATGGACTTCTTGCCAAAATTCGACTTTCCTGTCCAGTTGCCAGGTTCTCTGATCTAATCTTAAGGCAGTACTGCTTGCATAGTTTGCAGAAATGCATAATGCACAAACATAGGAACCTACATTATGTCTGTGTTTCTTTTGAGTGTGACGTTTATTAATTTATTTTGGATTGAGTTAATTGCTTGTCCATGAATATGCTTTTTGTATTGGCATGTCTGCTGGATATCTGCTACATTCTTTGTGTTCTGTGTTATAAGAGGACATGTGTGATATTACAATGAGTATGAAGAATATTTAAAGAATATTTGCATGTCATTAACGCAAGCCTTTAGCGTCTTTTTACAACAGATTAAATGCTGATCATCTCACGAAAAAGGGGCCCCTGGAAAAAAATCTGCTTTTCAAAATCGTGGATCCAAGTTTCAAATTTTAAATGGCTCTCTCTTTCTCCGTATTATTAGGGGAGTATTTAGAGTTCACTCTACTTTTAAAATGCATTGCATTATTTAAGTCAAAGAAAAAGAAAAAAATTGTTATATTTAACATAAACAACTGTTATGTTATATGATTATATAACAAGAAAAATTAATGGATGTATAGGATAAGTTTTCTCTAAGATTAAGATTCATCTAGTATGCCTCATTGATTATAGCAAAATGTTAAAATGGTATTTTTAATACAGATCAGACAATTGATGATTATAAATGAGGCAATTCTAAACTACTGTATTATATTTGTATTGGTAAATTGAAAACATTTTGCAGACCCAGAAGAGAATAAATATAATAATTATAAAAGGAACCATACTATGGGAAGAGGTCACCCTATTAACTCGCTAAGGGGTTAAACTCATTTTTGATAAGCATATGAAATTTAGTTTTTGTGGTTGGACGTTTAATACTCAATTTGAACTCAATTGAAGTATTCCAACCATATCATTGCAGGTATAGGGAACAGCTACAATATGATTTTAATATTTGCAATATATTAGTGTTTTCAATGTATTCTGACAATGGAAAAGTACCTAACCACATGCCTGAATTACACCCATAACCCAGACTGTTAGTATTGCAAACCCTATATGAAGACTCTGCTTTCACTGTTTATGTATACACCCCTAGCCAACCGTGATATACATACACAATAAATCTTCAAAAGCTTATTAATATTATATCTATGTGGTACACAAAGAGGTGTACACAAAGAGGGGGTGTGAGTTAGGTAATCTCAACCTGCATAGAGAATATGCTTTCTCCTTGTTCACTTTTGGTCAAACTGTTGGTCGGTGACTGACCCTCTTTGACCCCAACTGAATTTCTTGGGAAGATTCATGAGAAAGATACAGCAGGTTGTTTTGATATAAAGAAAGAGGGAAAAGTATGTTGTATCAGTCACAAAGGATTGTGATCTTAAGCAGGCGAGACAAGGACATTTGGGAGGTGATATGAGATTGAATTTAGAAAAGTTTTACAGCCAGAGGTAGAGAATTTGATCAAAGGTTCTAACTTTTGTAGAGGTGGCAACTTCAGCACTGTTTTAATTGTGGATAGCAGGGGTTCACCCCAAGGTGCTCGTGGTGAACCCGGTTCTCCCGATCAAGCTGGCCCCACTGGTACTCCTGGTTTTGCTGGTGCCCCTGACTTCCCTGGTGCCTGTGGTGCTCCTGGACCTCAAGGCCCCGGAGGTTCCCCTGGACCTAAGGGTAACAATGGTGAACCTGGTGCTCAAGGAAACAAAGGAGAACCCGGTGCTAAGGGAGAACCTGGCCCAGCTTGCCTGGCAGGTTCCTCAATACCAACCACAGCTTCCAACCTATACCCACACCCAACAACCCCAGCCTAATACACAGATGCAGACATTGTTTGCATAGGCTGCGCAATGTGAAATAACTAAAATAAAATAGGATAATAATAAGTATGCTTAGTCAATTTGTAACGTGGTATCATAGAGGCATCTGCAATAAAATAAGTGGGTTTCCAAGACCTGACACGTGAGGGTTATTTAATATAACATATGACTACAGTTTGCTGCCCCTTCCTTATCAGAGGCCATTTGCAACCTTAACACAGCAAGACAACTCTTCCGAAACCTGTATTAAACAAAGCACTTTGGAACAATAGTAATTAATTTTGTTTCTCCTATTTCATTCCTAGTTGTTCTGAGAAAAAAAAAAGGAGATTGTTTAAGTGGGATAACTGTACAGTATTAAACATGATCACGCACATACAGAACTGGTGGCTTTTTGGACATCGGGATCTATAAAAGGTTTCGGTTTCAATAAAATGTTATCGGGGTCCACAAAATTTCTGACAGAATTCAGCATCCCAAAGTAATTAATTGGAATTATCAAATCAAGGTTTAAGTTTAAGAACAGTATTTTATTGGGAATTATTCCAATATGTATATGTTAGTGTTTTAGTACTCAACAAGCATTTATATAGAATGAGTGCTTCTCTCATCCATGCAAGGGCATTCTAAAGGGAAATTATGTTTTAACGTTTTATAATAGGAACAAATTCAATGAATTATAAGCAAAGCTGAGAGAAGTACATGTTACACAAGTTAAGAGTTTCACTTTAGTCTCTAATTTGAGTTTAGCCTAGATAATTAATTTATTGATGTCGTACTGATCCTTGTGTTTGTATGATTATAGAGACCGTACTGGAGTATTTGTGCCGCCTGATATTTGGGACTACACACCAACCTCTCAGGCTGACCTACCTGCCTACCTACCTTTTTTGCAATTAAATCTGTTTGGTCAAAATCCATGCTGGCTGAAGAAACTGCGATGCTTACTTATGAGGACATAAACTCACTTGGAAAGTCCTGAAGGTGCAGTACTGTCTAATGCCGCTATTTCTGTATTAACCCTTTCAACAATTGGGGTGTTGCACAGAGCATTGTGGTGAACATCCAGCAAACAGAAGAATTAAGAAGTATGTGGAAGCGGACATGGTCTTGTTGTCAGCCATATTACTACCCTTATCTATGTTATGGTGTCTAAGATTATGGAACAAAATTTATGGTGTCTAAGATTCTTTATACTCCTTGAAAGACATTCTATTTTTCTGGACTATGCTGGACTATTGAACTATTTTTTTATTGTTATTTTTATTTTTGTAGAGTTAGCCGGAGAAAGAGTAAGTGTTAGCTTACTCAGGCATGGATGTACTATGTGTGTCATTGAAGTATGTTGAGTGTATCAAGGATGCATTCCAATTTATTAATTGTGGATATGACTGGACCGTCGAAATAGGGATGTGATTAGGAGACAGAGGATGCAAGGTCATGATTGAGATTATTGTTAGAATTACAAACTGATTATAAGTTATCTCATGATTTAATATGTAAATGGGCCTTTTGAAACTAATCAGGAAGTGTTTCCCAATCCTGATACCCGAGCTATTTACTTACAAGTGTGGGTTTTATACGTCACTAATGCTGTCAACGTGAGGGGATGACATGTCTACACAGTCATGGCCCTCACTCAGAGTTTCCCCAGATGTGCTTTTTTCCTCAAATATGAGTTTTTGCCACTGGGTTTTTTGACCTGGCACCAGATCACCGGGTGGACTGGTAATCCAAGACCCTGGTCCAAAGAGGGGGATAGATATTATTCCCGTTTTGACTATATGAGCTTACATTATGAATTATAATAATATTCCCATTGTTGGAAATAATACACTTTGCCTGTATTGACCCAAGGCTCAAGCTTCAGATGACATGATGTTCAGTCTGTTTAAAATTGGTTAACATGTCAGCTGTTTGAAATAATTAATTTGTACACTTAAAAGATGTATTCAACAGATAATTGAATAAGCTGAAAATTGACAGCTTGAACTCCTCTTAAAGGGAAAACCTACGGCACAGAGCAAATGGGGGAAATTGAGGTGAAGAAATAATGAAAGCCCCGCAGACGTGATTAGCACGTCTGAATATACCTCCTTTCGTTTCTCTGCCGCAGGCCTCCCATGGATATTTTCCGTAAGGTAGATCATGATATGATCTAAGAGGGGAATTGTAGATACGAATATCCATTTCACTATCTATCCTAGCTGTTCATATAAGGTTTAATTTAAACCAAGAATACATTTGGCATTTTATCTCCGATTCTCGGAAATACATTTATCTAAAATCCTAGTTACGGGAAAAGTACTGATTTCGAAATGTTCTTGTTAATTGTCCAAGATTTTGGTATTTGTAAATATCCGTTATATAACGTAGAATTATAACTAGAAACAGCTGTTCATAACTTGTGAAAAACAATGTCATTGTCATCATTGCCACGCCCATATGCTAATTTTTCCCCTCTCCCATCCTGCTATGAAAATGGGGTATAAATGCAACTGACATATAATTAAATTTGAATTGGTTATTGAACAAGTCTCTGCTATTCATTTCCAATTTCCAGAGCTCTGAATGAGTTGGCAAATATCCATCATCCACAAAGGGCCTGGGCTCATTTTATCCCCAACAATGCTTTCTAAACAAAGCGTCGCTGCTCGCATGCAGATCGTGACCCCAGATCTCAAGGCTGACCATGCACCTCACAGCCCAGCACCTGAGAAAGAAGAGGAAACAGCTACTGGTTGGGCCTGTCTGGAACAACAGCACCAAGAGAGACCCATTTTGATGCCATTTGAGCACAATCACTCCAGGCACGGCAGTCACCAAGCCTTGAGCACACAAGCTCCGTGGGCAATATAAATCGGTCTGTAAATCTATTTATAAACAGGAGTATACATAGGGCACAAGGTCATGCATTTAGACTGGAAGAAAATCGTTTTAGTCTAAGGAAAAAGGATATGGAATTCTCCACCTGAAGAAGTGGTTTTATCAGATTATATACATATGTTTAAACAGCAAATTTGATGAATACTTGCAAAAACATAACACACAGATATATATTTTTAATTAGCAGGGTAATAGCTTCTAAAAACAAAACACACAGTGCCAAAATAAATTGAGAGTGTGCTACCAGGTGATAATAGAAAATTGTGACGAATAAACCTAACCCACCAGTAAATAAATAGAAATAAATAAGAAAAACAAATATATAGAACATTTGATCCTATCTCTAGTATGAGCTACAATAGTGTAATACCCTAACACAACCATTTGGTGAAGCCAAACCAAAATGCTGTCTTAAAACAGACTAGAGCTCTGCTATGTAACACACTAGCATATATGAGAACAGTAGAAGTGTGTTACAAACTGACTGGATAAAATATATCTGGTGAAGATAGTAATAGAAAGTATCAATGCATGACAGACAAAAACAAAAAAGCAAACAAATCAGATGTTAATCAAGGGCAGAAAAACCCTTCATATATGTGTTGCCACAGAGATATTAAAGGACCACTATAGGCACCCAGACCACTTCAGCTCAATGAAGTGGTCTGGGTGCCAGGTCCATCTAAGGTTAACACTGCCTGCTATTAATACTATGCCAGGAAAACTAATGTTTTTTGTATAGTGGTCCTTTAAATACAAGTTCTGTAAGGAATACGCCCAAGCTCTCGTCAATTATCCTGTCTAAAAAGTTGTAACTTTGTATCAAGAGATCAAATTCTGAATCACAGGGGATAGGGAAATCAAACTCTATAGGAAGGAACCATACCTAGTATAATATATGTCAAGTGTTCTATACAGTCAATCATGCCAGATAAGAATAGTGAGGATCTAGCAAAAGACCATATTGAATATAGTATGTATGTAGCATATACACTAGACAGTAACTCTTGCCCTATAGAGAGTAATAACAGGTAAAGGTACCACAGTAAAATGTATATTGAACTCAACCTGCAACAATGTACCTCATAAATATCTTAAATCAAATAGTAAATACGAAATAGATAGAGAGAGAAACAGGTTGAGTATAAGAAAAGGAAATATTCCCCTTCACCTTCATAAACTAACTAGACAGGAAAGGCAGAGATACAGTGAGGGAAAAACGTATTTGATCCCCTGCTGATTTTGATTTTGCCCACTGACAAAGAAATGATGAGTCTATAATTTTAATGCTAGGTGTATTTTAACAGTGAGAGACAAAATAACAACAACAACAACAACAACAAAATCCTGAAAAATGCATGTCAAAAAAGTTATGTATTGATTTGCAGGTCAATGAGTGAAATATGTATTTGATCCCCTATCAATCAGTAAGATTTCTGGCTCCCAGGTTTCTTTTATACAGGTAACAAGCTGAGATTAGGAGCACTCTCTTAAAGAGCGTGCTCCTAATCTCAGCTCGTTACCTGTGTAAAAGACACCTTTCCACAGACGCAATCAATCAGATTCCAAACTCTCCACCATGGCCAAAACCAAAGAGTTATGCAAGGATGTCAGGGACAAGATTGTAGACCTACACAAGGCTGGAATGGGCTACAAGACCATTGCCAAGCAGCTTGGTGAGAAGGTGACAACAGTTGGTGCGATTATTCGCAAATGGAAGAAACACAAAATAACTGTCAGTCTCTCTCGGTCTGGTGCTCCATGGAAGATCTCACCTCGTGGAGTTTCAATGATCATGAGACCGGTGAGGAATCAGCCCTGAACTGGAGGATCTTGTTAATGATCTGAAGACATTGTTTTTTTCACTAGGAAAACAATTGGTAACTCACTACGCCGTGAAGGACTGAAATCCTGCAGGGCCCGCAAGGTCTCCCTGTTCAAGAAAGCACATGCACAGGCCTGTCTGAAGTTTGCCAATGAACATCTGAATGATTCAGAGGAGAACTGTGTGAAAGTGTTGTGGTCAGTTGAGACCAAAATTGAGCTCTTTGGCATCAACTCAACTCGCCGTGTTTGGAGAAGGAGGAATGCTTTCTATGACCCCCAAGAACACCATCCCCACTGTCAAACATGCAGGTGTAAACATTATGTTTTGGGGGGGGTTTCTGCTAAGGGGACATGACAACTGCACCGCATCAAAGAGACGATGGATGCGGCCAAATCTTGAGAACCTTTTTACCGTAGCCAGGGTCGTGGATGGGTATTCCAGCATGACAATGACCCAAAACACACAGCCAAGGCACCAAAGGAGTGGCTCAAGAAGAAGCACATTAAGGTTCTGGAGTGGCCTAGCCAATCTCCAGACCTTAATCCCATAGAAAATCTGTGGAGGGAGCTTAAGGTTTGAGTTGCCAAACATCTGCCTTGAAACCTTAATGACTTGGAGAGGAGTGGGTCAAAATCCCTCCTGACATGTGTGCAAACCTGGTGGCAAACTACAAGAAACATCTGATTGCCAGCAAGGGTTTTGTCAAAGGAGTCGAAGGAGTCAAATACTTATTTCCCTCATTGACATGCAAATCAATGTATAACTTTTTTGACATGCATTTTTCTTTTTTTTTTTTTGTTATTCTGTCTCTCACTGTTAAAATACACCTACCATTAAAATTATAGACCAATAATTTCTTTGTCAGTGGGCAAACGTTCAAAACCAGCAGGGGATTAAATACTTTTTTCCCTCAATGTTGGAATATCTTATAATTTATTATAAAAAGTAAACGTAAGGGGGCATGGCTAGCTGGGCTACTGAGCGGTCGTGCTTTCGCAGAGCTCCCGCTCTATAGAAAGAAAAAACAAACTTTTTGCCCTAAAGTGCATAAACCACAACGATTTCAACCATCTGGAAACCTCCCCTGAGAGAGATGGGGCGAAAAAATAGAAAATCACCCATGCGGAGGGTGCCAGCCACTCCGATATTCGCTTGTCCTTTAACAGGCCACCCTCACAGGCCAGACCAAGCATGGCGCTCGGAGATCCACGTGGCTCCAGCGACTCTGAGCCATCGCAAGATGAGGAGAGAGCCCAAGCACCCCAGGCCTGTGGCAGAGTGTATCCGAGAACAGATTCCGACTCAGAAAAATCTCCGAGATCTGAGGGAGGTATTGAAAACACACCTCGCTGGGGTGCAGGAGGAGATTGGCAGCCTGAGACACCGCATGGGAACCATAGAGTCCAAGGAAGAAGAAAGAGGGAAAAAACTGGAAGACACGAATACCCGTATAGACATACTCACCCAACAAGTACCGCACTGTGACATCCCTGGAAATACGACACCGACGGAGGAATGTTCGGAACCGCGTGGCGCCGGAAACAGTGGGCCAAGAAGCCTTACTAGGGTTTGTCCGCAAAGTACTACAAGCACTCTGAATCAAGGAAGACGGCGAAACAACCTTTGTCACAGCTTTCAGAGTCCGAAAGGCTCCTACAGCACCTGCAGACGCACCACGGGACATCATAGCTGTGACCTAAGACATTAATGCGAAATCCTCCATCATGGCCCGGGCCAGGCAACGACCAAGCCTGCTGATAGCTAACTGCAGGATCTCTATATATGATGACCTGCCCTTTGCGGTCCTCATAGACCGGCGCAGGTTTGCACCCGTAACCCGGATTCTGCGAGACCGGGGAATCGGGTATCGATGGGGGCTGTCAGGAACCTTGGAGGTGTCGCTGGGGGATTCCATACACACGCTGACGGCCTCCGAAGACCATACGGAGTTTATACAGAGCCTCCCGTTACCGGACCCGCACACCGTAACACAGCAAGCAACGACAACCCTGAGGGCAGCAGACCTTGACCCTAAACAGAAACGCGGACCTAGGCAAACTGGAGAGGCACTACACCGGGGGCAACAAGACCCCCCATAAGACTCAGCGGAATGACAGGAAGTACCAGCTGGTACCCTTAATGGGCCACCCAGTGACTACAGATGGTCTCACTGCCCATTCGTAATCAACCCACACCAAGCACCAAGACTGCCTTGCTTTCATTCCCATTGAGCCAGATAAGACCAGGGACTCTGCTACTGAACTATGGTTTTGTTTTACCAGACTTATTTTTATTAGAACTGTTTTATAACCTAGGCCAACACTAACAGGGATGCGAACAGACCCCCAGGAGATACACGGGTAGCGAGTAACCCTCAGACATACCCTCCAACTAGGCATGCAACCATGCGATACAGGGCGCTACAAATTGATATAGTGGGAGACAGAGGCCTCAGCCACGTCACAGTGCAACATACACACACACGATGATTAACTAGCAGGCCTACCCACCACATTAGCTGGAAGGGGTCGTCGCCCTGATAGAAACGCCCAAGGCGTTAGACCTTTCCCACATATAGAGGCGTCTCTCGCAGCTGGACCCCAGCAGAGTAAGGGGGCACCATGTGGCGCTAGACACCGCACACACGCAGCTGTGACCCCCATGTTTCTGCACAGCGGCTAGCCTCACCTGTGCCACTAATCTCTTAAACACCCACATCCTTAAAAAGAGATGTAAAAGTGGGTAAATATGGCTCCAGGCCTTGACCCCACACATCAGGGGCACACCAGACTAGCAACAGAAAACACCAAGACATAACAAGGGCGCCCATAGACAACCCAATCCACCAGCCGCGCTCTCCATATGAGAGCCGAAAAGGTACAATCTGCCTAACCTATCCATGGCCCACCAAAGACCCAGGATAAATGAATCAATAAACCAGGGGCTGGATGCACACGACTGGTATACGTTGCATGATGTTACATTGTTTCTTTTTCTTTTACATTTTCCCACATTAACAATACTTCACTTTAAATGCTAAAAATGACTAATCCATATGACTGAAAGGTAATCCTTATGCATACCCATTCTGGGAAAGACCCGCGCTAACTAATCACTCACCACACAAAACTGTGCAACTAAATGTCATGACGCTATATAGAATGACACACCTGCATCTGCTGTCGTGGCACTCTGGGAATGTTTGTAAATCTTTATTGCACAACCAAAAAAAAAAAAAAAAAGTAAACGTAAAAAGTAAAAGTGCATAGTGTGTAGATAAAAAAATGCACTGTGCTTAGTTAGTGAACATACAGATGATGAAAGTGCCCAATGTTCATTTTGGTGCACACAAGGATGCACCTTCATCATCACATCCCTGTTGATCAATATCTTTTACCACAGAATGAAGAATTGTTTACTTCCCTCATAAATGGTGAAAATTATACAAACATTTACTTACACCACAGTTGAAGATGCATCAAGAAAGCAAACTCTTGTTAGCTATTAACACTCATAAAAATGTTTCTGTATACATTGATGGTGTTTGAATTTCCCGCAGTGTTGGCAGTGTGATAATGGATGAAATCCTGGTAGGTATTCCAAACTACCATTACATCTTAGATAACATATCACTGGTGACAAATATGCCTCTCATAAAGTAAATGTTGAAAATGGTTTACAAATCCTATAGGAATTCAGTCTGAAAGCAAACATAAGTAGTAAAAGTTTTCACGTGATAGTTTGGAGTATTAAGCATATATCATGGACAAGACTGGACAAGACTGGTCTCCACATGACTGTGACAAATGTGATAGTGTTAATGCATGCTCCCACTCTGATCAACGAAACACAGATACATTCTTATTTGGATGAATACAAACTCCCAGAGGAATATGGTATTGAAAAGTGGTAATACTGCAAATAAAGGGGCAAAGTATAAATAAACTCAGGCTTGCGTCCCCAACTGTGGTATATCTGCTTCAGTGTATCTTAAATCCTTAGCCACCTCTAGATGTATATAACAAGAAAACAGTAGAATAGCAAAATATTGTATTAAAAAGTATAGTTTAATGGATATGAATAACACAGGCATATCTCTAGTGCAAATGGACCACATTAGAAGGAGGGAATCTCTATGCAAGTAGAATCCACCACAACAGTAGATACCCAAGTAATGATCAAAACAATCAGATAAATAAACCAAATAGCAGCCACAAAACATGAAAAGCAATCCAATACATTTCATCCGGTCGGGATGTCATCAGGGAGATGATGGTCTTGGAGGCTCTTGTTGTTTATATAGGAAAATCATGAAATCATTTGCCCGCTAAAAATTCGTTGGTGGTATTTCTGGAAATGGTGTGTATACACTGTGGAGCACAATGACCCTTTGGCTATGTCAATCCCTGCCATTTGTGTCTGCGAGTTGGGAGTGCCTCTTCATGGGGAATGCATCATATGCGTCATTGGCATCTGACATATATGAGAAGTCCATACACCTTGGAAGTACTGATCATAAAAACATAGGAATGTTATATACGTGAGTAGCATACATGAGTTGAAACCCAATCAAATATACATAAAGACAGAGTGATCTCCAGGATGAAGTGTCCAAAACTCCCAAACAGGACAATTACCAAATGAAAATATAAACATAAAAAAAAAAAGAAAGTGAAAATAATTAAAAATAAATAAGTAAGGGGGCGTGGCCTGGCAGCGCGTGAAGATGGTCGCGTGAAGTGTCGGCTCCTGCGAGGGTGAAAGCCACACAGCAAATTGAAACGCGAAATCCGCTGTAACTGACCCTGCAGCCAACTCACAGATGACTCTACTCCACCATGTCACAAAAGGTCCCTAAAAAGACGAAAATACGCCCGGCACAAACCCATATTTCCCCGCTCACTCTACCGAGCAACAACTCACAAGATGGCGCCGGCGGCCCGACATCACCGACATCCTGCTCTGAGAAGAGTGATAGCACATCCATTTCGATGAGAACTACCGAACCTGCGTCTGAGCATGTCATACATTGCATGCTCCAAAAGCTCCAGCACTCTCTACAAGCGGAATTTAACAAACTGGCACAAGATGTGCGCTCTGACATCAGAGAAATTACTGAACGCACAGCCTTGCTAGAGGAAAAAACAGAGGAGCTCATAGATGCAAACAACAAGCTGGCTGCGGCCTGTGACACAACAGAAACTAGACTGTCATATTTAGAGACCAAACTTGCTGATCAAGAAGACAGAGACAGGCGAAATAACGTTCGCCTTAGAGGGATATCTGAAGAAATTAAACCATCGGAATTGCAAGATTATGCAACAGGTCTGTTTAAAGCCCTATGCCCAACTCTCACACTGGAAGAACTCAGGCTTGACCGCATCCACCGTCTCCCGAGGCCTAAGTTCCTGGCAAATACAGCTGCCAGAGATGTAATCACGCGCATGCATTATTACACTTCCAAAGAATTGGTAATGAGAGCGGCGAGAAACCCGGATAGCATTCCTCCAGAATTCCAAAAAGTCAAGCTCTTTGTTGATCTATCTGCGGTGACACTCGCTAAACGCAAACATCTATCACCTATCATGAAAGCACTCCGTGACGCCGACATCCCTTATAAATGGGGCTATCCTACACGCATCATACTGAGAAGAAATGGGATAGAACATCAGATTCACTCGGTATCAGACGGGACCAAAATGCTCAGAGAATGGGCTGTGCCAGTCACCATCCCGGATGCAACAACATCATCCCAAAACCCAGATCTACCACTGATGAAAGTCAACAAAGACTGGTCCACGGGACCCAAATGCTATTAACTAAGAACTGGCATCCCTCTCGCTGTCCCAGCTGGATTCGTGAGCATGATCTCTATACCTATCACGATAACGTATACGTTGTGTTATTTTTTGTTATTACGTATTATTTGTTATTTGTTGTTTTTACGTTGCCACTTGCTAAAAATAATTGTGACACAAGGTTGTTAAGATAACTAGCGAAAAAAGAAAAATGTTAAATGTATATAGCAAGGCAGTTAATTTAGACGATTGCGTTTATGTTTATATACGAACCGGAGTACAAAAAAATAGGCTTTCCAGACCGGCCCAACACACTTAGCCCAATTATACGGTCAGTTACGCCTTTTAAAGGTTCCACCCTCCCCCCACTTCGCTCCATGGGGCCCTTTAAAAATATTTTTTCTCTTAGGTTGGATGACTTCTATCCGGCCCTCTCCCTGTATATAGTTCTCTTTTCCTTTTTCTCCCTTATTCCCACCCCACCTCCGTTCCCACATCCCCACACATACATACCATGTGCTACAAGAAGATATAAGGTTCGACCACTCCTCTACATCTCAACTATGAAAATTACATTACTCATTATAGAGACGTCAACCAAGCGACACCTCAGACATACCCGATATCAATGTCAGACACTAATATACCTACCTAGTACGACAACTCACTTAGAAGCAGAGAGGAACATACGGACAACTTGAAATAACTTAAATATAATACGCAGCGATAAAATACGCATCTCTACTATAAGATTATGGCATTAATTATTCTATCACTTAACGTTAAAGGACTGAATTCTCCACATAAAAGGAGAATGGCCCTAGAAAAAGCTCGTAAAGCGAAAGCCTCTATAGCTTTTTTTCAAGAAACTCACCTTCTACGCTCCAAGATGCCCAAACTCTTCTCAAAACAACACCCCATAAGTTTCCACTCCGGATACCTGAAAAAGAAGAGAGGGGTCTCAATCCTAGTCAGCAAAGATGTCACTTTTTCACTGCACAGAAAGAGGGGAGACAGGGAAGGCAGGTTTCTACTCGTCCAATGTCACATCAATAATGAGCCCTACACCCTCCTTAACGTCTATGGCCCACATGACAACCAGGCTACATATCTCAACAAAATCTTAACGATGGCAGATGCTCACAAATTTGGAACAATCATAATAGGAGGGGACACAAACTTCATATTAGATAACACTTTAGACTCCTCCTCAAATCTCAGAGTATCCCGTAAAACCCTTGCCCAACGCACCTCCTCTACCGGTGCCATCAAAACAACACTTCACGATTCAGGCTATGTAGATATTTGGAGGATACTCCATCCAGCAGAAAAAGACTTCTCATTCCACTCCCAGGTCCATAACTCATATTCAAGAATAGACAGGTTCCTCATACACTCAGCATTAATACCCTGCATCCAAGACACAAAAATCGGTCTCATAACTTGGTCGGACCATGCCCCAATCACGCTTACCATATCCACCCAGTACCCCAACAGAGGGGGAGGCTCTTGGAGACTAAATGACTTCCTACTGAAAAACCCTGACATTGTCGCTCAACTCAAAACAGAATTATACACATACTTCCAGAATAACCCCAAGGAAGACACCTCCATCCCGATAACTTGGCAGGCACACAAAGCAGTAATGAGAGGCGTATTTATAAAAGTAGCTAGTTACGCTAATAAGAAAAGACAAAAAACGTACGATGACCTATTCCAACAGATAAAAACCCTAACACACACAAACAAAGAAAACCCATCTCCGACGGCCTACGTAACACTCAGGCAATTACAATCCCAACTTCAAGATCTAGAATTAGATAAAACCAATTTTATCTTACAGAAATACAAACACAAATTATTTGCACAAGGAAATAAAGCAGGAGCGGTCCTAGCATCTAAGTTAAAATCTCGGATGGCTAATTCTAGGGTGGCCTACTTGCTACGACCTGACAAAACCAAAATCATCAACCCACAAGACATTGTTGAAACGTTCGCAACCTACTATAGCTCCCTTTACAACCTATCATCAGACAAAGGCACACACACGCCCTCAGTATCACAAATACAAGATTTCCTTAGCACGGTACACCTCCCTACATTAACTTAAGCAGAAATAGACGCACTCACCAAACCATTTTCGGTAGAAAAACTGAAAAACGCGATTAAGAAATTACCCTCCCACAAATCACCAGGACCGGACGGCTTTACCAACTTATACTACCAGACTTTCTCCGACACCTTAGCCTCACACTTCACCGACCTTATCAACCACTGTTTTTCCACTGGAGTGATGCCGTCGGAGATGCTACAAGCAAACATTTCTACGCTCCCCAAACCGGGCAAACCAGCAACACTTTGCCAAAATTTCAGACCCATCTCATTACTCAATTGCGATACAAAAATTTACGCCAAGATAATTGCAGACCGTCTCTCACTCATTCTCACACGAATAGTACATAACGACCAATCAGGATTTATCAAAACTAGACAGGGCTCAGATAATACGAGGAAAATACTAAATATCCTAGCTCACATGGATACACACAACCTGGAAGGCCTTCTCCTGGCGCTGGACGCAGAGAAGGCCTTCGACAGGCTTAACTGGGAATACATGAACCAAGTACTGCTCAAATTCGGATTCCCCCAGGTCTATATCAAAGGCATTATGGCACTATACTCAACTCCATCGGCTCGGGTCTCCAACGCAGGATTCATCTCAAACCCTTTTTATATCACTAATGGCACGCGCCAAGGTTGCCCCCTGTCTCCCCTGTTATTTGTGTTGTCCCTCGAACCATTAGCATGCAAAATCCGACGACACGACAATATAAAGGGCATATTCATTAATAACATTGAATATAAATTGTCGATGTTCGCGGATGACATACTTATCTCCATGTCACAACCGGATATATCTCTGCCGAATATTCTCCACACACTTGAGGAATATAGTTACATCTCCTACTACAAGCTCAACCAAACGAAAACCCAGGCTTTACCTATACATCTCCCGACTACAGAAATTACAAAAATGAAACTTAAATACACACTAGATTGGAGACAAACTTCCCTCACCTATCTAGGAGTGAAAATCACAGGCACACTTAGAGGCATTAGTACATGCAATTTCTCCACCCTGCCGCATACTTGTAAACTGATTTTGCATAAATGGAAAGATGTCATGTTATCCTGGTTCGGCCGGATAAACGCCATCAAAATGATGGTCTTACCAAAAATACTATACATTTTCCGAATGCTACCAATACCTATTTCACCTACGTTACATAAACAAATACAATCGATGTTGACAGCCTTCATATGGGACTCTAAAAAACCCAGGTTACCCTTAACCCTCCTACAAACCCCAAGCAAAGAGGGGGGAATGGGATTCCCCAATGTAGCAGCCTATCACAGAGCAGCCATGCTGGAACACGCTGTGAAAATGCATGCCCCGAAACACACACTACAATGGGTCGACATTGAGAATGGGTATGACCCCAAAGGCTCAGTGAGATCTCAGAGACAAGCGCAAACCATTACTGCCACTAACCAAGTACACCATCCAGACTTGGGACTACGTACACCGCTCCAGCGGTAATTGCGCTAAGTTTTCCCTCTGGGCACCTATCACATCTTTGAACTCGGTGTCCCCATGGTTGTCCCTGGGTGGGTGGGGGGAGAAGGGGATTCTCAGAATTGCAGACCTATGTAAACAAGGTTCTATAATACCATTCCCTGAGCTCAGAACAAAACACCACCTGCCCCCATCATTTATCTTCCCTTATATCCAACTGAAAAGTTTAATTTCTGACAGGGTATCTACACAAGACACACCTAATACCCAACGCATGCTCCTATACAACAAATGTCATTATACACCGATCTGAAACAAACCCTGACGAGTTGTTATTCTCTACTACTGAACCAAATGTCTAAACCAGAATATAAATACCAAACAAACTGGAGGGAAGAATGCACCCACTCCCCCTCAGACAAACAACAATGGTTTACATCACTCCAAGCTCTGAAAAACATCACATCCTGTTACTCCCACATTGAGGCTCATAGAAAACTGATTTACCGATGGTACTACACCCCTGACATAATTCACAAGATGTCCCCCCAATCCTCATCTAACTGTTGGAGATGCGACAGGGATAGGGGTACAATGACTCATATCTGGTGGGGTTGTCCAGAGATAGAGCCACTGTGGATGGAAACACAACATATATGGGAACAACTGGGGATTCAAATCCCACCGCTTACCCCTAGGATGGCCCTTTTCTTATTAATCCCAAGCAAAGTGGCTCGTGCGGACGCTCACCTACTGCTGATGACAATTTTAGCTACGAGAAATGTAATTGCAGGCCACTGGAAACAATCAGGTTGCCCACTTCCAGTCTTGATATGGCACAAAACCAGACATTTTCTCAGATATGAGGTAATATCTGCCACCACACCCAGCCAGACCCATATAGCTCGGTCAAACTGGCAAAAATGGAAAGATCTAGAATCAAACAAAGGCTTACACAGTTTACAAACAACACTCCCCTCTTACTAAACTAAACTAAGAGGAAAAATTGTGTTAGAACAATAATTCATAACATAAGACTATGTCATGTTTTACTTGCATGTACCTGTACCTAGGGAATTGATCCCAGGATAGTGATTACATTTATCACAAGATTGTGATATCGTATGACAACCATGTAGCACCATACCATTGATAATTGACCATATTTCCTAGTATCTCCACCCATGACAAAAAATTCTCAGTGGCCGATTAACTGATGATCACATTGAACAATACGCTCAGAAGTTGGAGACAACCCTTAAGACTTTTATGTTTTTGGTGAACATTTTACCATTAGTAAACCTAAAAATACAACCATGTTTACTCATCTAATTGTACAACCGCACTTGATAAGTATGTTGTAATGACACATTTTATATGATATAATATATTTTGGATGTATATTTCCCTTGTTCCCCACCCCCCACCCCCCTCTTCCTTTCTGTATCCCTCCCCATTTTGAAATCTGAAAATTCATTCAATAAAATACTAATTACAAAAAAATAAAAAATAAATAAATAAGTAAATACATGTAAAAAATAAAATTTTAATTAAAAATACATTTTTAGAAATAAAAATATGAGAAAGTATTCAAGAAGAGTTAAGAAGAAATATAGGAAATAACTTGAAAACTATACAAGAGAGCCCTGTACTAAAAACAGGACCTTATCCAACACCAGAGTTTTTTTAACCCCTTAAGGATTGAGTCAATTGTACATTACCTGGAATTTGCGCTATAAGTCTGTTCAACCATAATTCACCTCTTTCATATTAAGTGCACCTACACTTATTATATAGCATTTTGTTGTGGAGAAACAGGACTTTCATTTCATATCAAATATTTATATATGAAACATAATTTAATATGAATTAAATTTAAAAAAAAAACTTTGAGAAATTAAGAAAAATGTTATTTTTCAAGTTTTGCATGGTATTTTAACTCTTAAGTTCATAATACAGTTAGTTTTTACTGCAATAAATTACACATTTGACTATAGCGATTTCTCACAAGTACAAAAGTACCCAATGTGTACAGGTTATATGGTGTTTTGGAGAGTTGCAGGGACAAATATAGGACTTTCCCCTTTTTCATTTTTACACATGGAAATTTGCCAGATTGGTTTGCTGTCTTCGGGACCGTATGGCAGTCCAGGAATAAATATTAACATTTGCAAAAGTAGACAACCCAGGGTATTCAAAATGAGTTATGTCCAGTCTTTTGTAGTAGCCACTTAATCACAAACCCTGGCCAAAGTTAGTGTTATTATTAGTTTTTAGCATTTTTCACACAAAGACTGCACATTCATTGATAATATCATCGCCATTATAGATTTCACTGCCCTATACCACTAATATTTGTGTTCAGCAATGTCTCACAAGTAAAACAGTACCTTCCTGTGAAGAGTATATGGGGGTTTTGGATATATAACACTGAGTGCTTTCTCATTTCAGTTTGTCAGATTGGTTAGGTGGCCTATCAAAACACAAGGTAAAGAGAGTGCAATATAAATAAAAATAATAATAATCTAGTGGAATTTCTAAGTCAATGCTCCAATTCTAATATCCACAAGAAAATTGGTGTAAAGAGCTGCTAAATAAAATAAAAAACCTTCCCAAGTTTTTCAAACATCTTATAAGACACAAAATAGAATAAAATATGTATCAGCGCTTAGTGAATACACCCCTATCTTAAAACTTAGGGGTTAGCACAGAAAATGTCTATCATACAAAGAGTTCCAATTCCAATCTTATTTTGTGGGTATTTTAACAAGTCCGCGGGGATTAGTTGCTGCAACAGTAGCACATATGTGTCTTTATACGTATCCAAAACCTTTAAAATAGAAAAGATACTGACATAGCGTAATATAGTTACAACTTTATTTCCCATATGAAAAAATCCCCCATAAGAAGAACTCTTACAATAGAATATGGTGAAGCTTATTTCTAAGATTCACAGTAAAATCGTGATTTAAACAGAGTATTGGTTAGAGAGTTGATTATTACCGCTCAGTGGATGTAGACTTTTCAAACCAGTCTTGTGCACTTAGATCGGTCTCTCACGGAAACGCCAACTCCCAGGTACTACTGTAATCACTGCAGATTCAAAAGTCCCGCCTAAAACATGATCTACGCGTTTCGCTCGTTAAACCGAGCTTTTTCAAGAGGTGGCCTATGTTGCCTTTGAGACCATATAGCAGCCCAGGAATAAGAATTACCCCCATCATGGCATATCATTCACAAACGTAAGGGTATTTAAAATGGGGTATGTCCAGTCTTTTTAGTAGCCACTTAGTCACAAACACTGGCCAAATGCAGTGTTCATAATGATTTTGTTTTTGTTAGTTTTTTTACACAAAAAAAACTGCCCTTTCACTGATGATATAATTGTCAATATACGTTTTACTGCTCTAACACTCATATTTATGTTTAGGGATTCCACATGAATAAAACAGTACCCTCCATGTCCAGGTTTTATGGGGTTTTGGAAAGTTACAGGGACAAATATAGGGCTTTCCTATTTCAGTTTATCAGATTGGTTTGCCGAGCCTATGTTACTTTTGAGACCATAAGGAAGCCAAGGAATGAGAAATACCCCCATCATGGCATATCATTCACAAAAGTAGACAATCCAGGGTATTCAGAATTGGGTAAGTCCAGTTTGTTTTGTAGTAGTCACTTAGCTACAAACATTAGCCAAAGTTAGTTTTCAAATATTTAGTTTTGCATTTTTCACACAAAAAACACACTTTTACTTATGATATTATCATCATTACAAGTTTTAGTGTTTTAAAACACTCATCTTTGTGTTCAGCAATGTCTCACAAGTAAAACAGTACCCCATATGCACAGGCTTTATAGAGTTTTGGAAAGTTACAGGATTAAATATATGGCTTGTAAACTAAATTTAATGGACTTTCTGCCTGGGTTGTTACGTAGGACCCTTGAATTATAGTTAATAAAATGAATGAATTACATACACACATATTATATATTTTGTTATTTTTCTTATATATAGGAAACATGGGGGGATGGTTGCACTCACCTAAACATGCTTAAATGGGGTGCTGCTGGGGGCCATATTATACAATAAACAATACACAAGATCCAGCGCACTCTCCTATCTGCTAAACAGCAACTTCAATGTTGACAGATTTTATTAGTTTGTAAAAGTTTTTTTTTTTAAAACACCTAATCTAGGCAAAAAAAATGGGGATTTAGTTACATTATATGATCATACATTGCATAAGCCTGCCACAACGTCAATGTACCCCATCTTTGGCAGGTCCTACTCTCACAGTCTAATGTCTGCTCTTATGAGATTAACCACTTACTTGGGAAAAAATTCCATCTGAGGCTCTCTGCAGTACAAGGCTAAATAGCGACCTGAGATGAGGCACCTGTAACAGGGAGGGGTGCAAAACCAAGGAGTTGGCTAGACTCCCAAATATATATAGGAAACATGGGGGGATGGTTGCACTCACCTAAACATGCTTAAATGGGGTGCTGCTGGGGGCCATATTATACAATAAACAATACACAAGATCCAGCGCACTCTCCTATCTGCTAAACAGCAACTTCAATGTTGAGAGATTTTATTAGTTTGTAAAAGTTTTTTTTAAAAACACCTAATCTAGGCAAAAAAAATTGGGGATTTAGTTACATTATATGATCATACATTGCATAAGCCTGCCACAACGTCAATGTACCCCATCTTTGGCAGGTCCTACTCTCACAGTCTAATGTCTGCTCTTATGAGATTAACCACTTACTTGGGAAAAAATTCCATCTGAGGCTCTCTGCAGTACAAGGCTAAATAGGGACCTGAGATGAGGCACCTGTAACAGGGAGGGGTGCAAAACCAAGGAGTTGGCTAGACTCCCAAATATATATAGGAAACATGGGGGAATGGTTGCACTCACCTAAACATGCTTAAATGGGGTGCTGCTGGGGGCCATATTATACAATAAACAATACACAAGATCCAGCGCACTCTCCTATCTGCTAAACAGCAACTTCAATGTTGACAGATTTTATTAGTTTGTAAAAGTTTTTTTTTAAAAACACCTAATCTAGGCAAAAAAATGGGGATTTAGTTACATTATATGATCATACATTGCATAAGCCTGCCACAACGTCAATGTACCCCATCTTTGGCAGGTCCTACCCTCACAGTCAAATGTCTGCTCTTATGAGATTAACCACTTACTTGGGAAAAAATTCCATCTGAGGCTCTCTGCAGTACAAGGCTAAATAGGGACCTGAGATGAGGCACTTGTAACAGGGAGGGGTGCAAAACCAAGGAGTTGGCTAGACTCCCAAATATATATAGGAAACATGGGGGGATGGTTGCACTCACCTAAACATGCTTAAATGGGGTGCTGCTGGGGGCCATATTATACAATAAACAATACACAAGATCCAGCGCACTCTCCTATCTGCTAAACAGCAACTTCAATGTTGACAGATTTTATTAGTTTGTAAAAGTTTTTTTTTTTAAAAAACACCTAATCTAGGCAAAAAAATGGGGATTTAGTTACATTATATGATCATACAATGCATAAGCCTGCCACAACGTCAATGTACCCCATCTTTGGCAGGTCCTACTCTCACAGTCTAATGTCTGCTCTTATGAGATTAACCACTTACTTGGGAAAAAATTCCATCTGAGGCTCTCTGCAGTACAAGGCTAAATAGGGACCTGAGATGAGGCACCTGTAACAGGGAGGGGTGCAAAACCAAGAAGTTGGCTAGACTCCCAAATATATATAGGAAACATGGGGGGATGGTTGCACTCACCTAAACATGCTTAAATGTGGTGCTGCTGGGGGCCATATTATACAATAAACAATACACAAGATCCAGCGCACTCTCCTATCTGCTAAACAGCAACTTCAATGTTGACAGATTTTATTAGTTTGTATATAAATTCTTTATAAGGGCCTCCAATCTTCTCTCACTTAATGTTATTGGTCTGGCGAGTTGCCCCTCCCATGACTCCCTCTTTTCACATCACCCTCTAAGGTGGGCCCTCTTTATTGCAGGCCTACTGCATTGTCTGTTCCAGCACACCACAACCGACTGGTGTTAACTGTGATATTTAATACGATTTATATGTTATTTAACTCTTACGCCAATATTGACCCATATATGTGTGTGTGTGCGTATATATATATATGTATATTTGCAGTCAAGTTATAGTAGTGGTGGTATAAGTCAGTTGAGGTGTGCCAAAACCGACATTCGGGTAGGCCTGTAAAAGAGGGCCCACTAAGTGAATGCTTAATAAAGGGTGCATTGGGTGAGCTGAGCAAGGAAGTTTCAGCCCAGAGGAAGGGGAGGCCTGTGAATTTATAGGCTGGATAAACCCCTCCCACAACTACAGGCTCTGGCTTTCCATTTGTAGTCGGAGACAATAAGCCGAGTTACAGTAGTGGTGGTATAACTCGGTTGAGGCCTGTAAAAGTGGGCAAACAGTTAACCGTTTAATCCTTAGTACATGTTGACATTACATAACCGTACTTGAATGTCTCAATTTCCTCTCCGTGTGAGGGATATCTGGTGTATACAGAGAATTTGAATGTCCCAGGCTATGATGTGCGCTGGGATGTTTACTAAAGCTGCAAAAGCAGTGCTTATTCTAAAAGAATGACCTGAATATGTTGAAGGGTCGTATCAGAGTTTTATGAATGGTGTCCTGACATACAGGATGAATTTGATGTAGTGAGTGGTTACTGTGTAACCTTTAAAAGAGATCATATGCCTGTAGTCCTGTGAGTGTTGGACAATTGGTCTAGTATGTTGACCTGGAAACATTTATTGTTGCTAGTATGTAGGTATATGCAGGTGGGTATGAGATAAGTTTAAGTGTTTGTTAGCTTATTTAAGGTTGAGGTGGCAAAAGGATGTAAATGTCACCATGATATCGATGGAGTACGTGTTACAAACTGCCTTTTGTAACTGGTTTTTCGTGTGACAAATTGCCCTGCTTCCCTGGGTTATGGAGAAGCCTGTTGGCCAGTCTCCTACCATGTGGCTATGACTCTTTGATGTATTTAGCTTTAAAGCCCCTATTCTACCTTCAGACAGACTATTTATGCAGGTTGCTTTATTTCTCTTATGTTTTAGTCACCCTGTACCCATTATAGGTGCAGAGTGTGTGTAATGTAATTGTTTATAGTGTGTGTGTACTGTGAAATGTATTGCTTGCTCTCCTGTACTGCTGAGGTTTGCTACCAACTAGGTGGATTTGGCTATGGAGCTTGTCTAATGCCCTCTGTTGGTAGCAACAGCAATATGCACTACCTGAATAGCAAGACTGGTTCATTTGCATATTCGGGTAGATTTGCATATTGCTAATTCTGCAGGCACGTAAGATATTTTCTGTTAATTATTGTCTCCCCCACCCCTTTAAAAATATGTCATTGTGTTATAATAAGTCACGGTGTGTTGCCTGCTATAATTTGACCGTTTGTAATTTTATTGAGTTTTCACCACAATGTTAATGTAATGACCATATGGGCTAGTCCCAAGTAAAATAAAGTTTTAGTCAGTTCTTCTTGACCCTCAACATGTAGTCTTGTCTTGTAATTGGAGGGGACAGCTATACTCACACTGGGGATTGCTATGCTCCCCAAACTCCCTTGAGCCTTAATCCCTTAGCTCTTTTAAGAGCTGTTCCTGTTATGCTCTCCTTGGAGGAGAGGTCTTCCCCACACAGTCCTGGATGCTGGAGGTTCATACAGAGAGGACAGAAGCAGATCCAGGGTGGAAGGAAGACGGCGAGACTCCAGTCAAGCTACGGCGGTTGTGGAGTCTGCAGTGGTTGTGGTGTCCAGTGCAGTGCTCGTGGTCCTCGGCGCAAGCTAGGAAGCGTCCATCAATGGAGTACGGGGAGCTCCGTTACAGTGGTGGTAGCGGTAGGATGGCTTCCCTAGTGCGAGGAGCAGCATCCTGGGAACACCAAGCAAGCCTGGAGTATTGGTACAGTCACGTACGGTTTGACCCTTTACTGAAGGGGCTGTTGGCTCTCTATGGACCCAACAGAGCAACGTATACAGAAACTGAGGAGAGTCGTGGCCGAGGAGATGCAGAAGGAAGCAGAATGGCGGGGAGAGATGGCGAAGTATTCTGTCCCTGCGCCCCAACAGCGTATCCTTCAGGGAGAGGAGACAACCGGTCTCTCTCCCCAGCAACGGTGTGTTCTGCAGGGAGAGGTGGCAGTCGGCCTCTCTGCCCAGCGGCAGTGTTCCCTACCGGGAGTGGAGGTAATCAGCCTTGCTCCCCAGTGGCAGAGGGAGTCCCAGGGAGAGGAGACAATGGTCTCTCTCCCCAGCCGCAGTGTGTTCTGCAGGGAGAGGTGGCAGCCGGCCTCTCTCCCCAGCGGCAGTGTTCCCTACAGGGAGTGAAGGTAATCGGCCTCTCTCCCTAGCGGCAGAGGGAGTCCCAGGGAGAGGAGACAACCAGTCTCTCTCACCAACAGCAGTGTGTTCTGCAGGGAGAGGTGGCAGCCAGCCTCTCTCCCCAGCAGCAGTGTTCCCTACCGGGAGTGGAGGTAATCGGCCTCACTCCCCAGCGGCAGGGTGAGCAAACAACCATTCTCTCTCCCCAGCAGCAGTGAGTTCTACAGGGAGAGGAGGCAGCTGGCCTATCTCCCCAGCCACAGATTGCATTCCAGGGGGCAATAGGTGTCGTCCTTCCCCCCCAGCAGCAGTGTATCCTACAGGGAGCAGAGACAGTTGGTCTCTCTCCGAACAGCAGGACAATGTTATGGGAGTGGAAACAGTCGGTCTCCCTCTCCAGCGGCAGCCTGTGTTCCAGGGTGAGGAGCACAGCACCTTCTCTCCCCAGCTTACCCCACCAAGGGGAGACACCAATCTCACAGACGGCGCAGATGGGACCGTGGTTTCTGTGCCTGACCTTCAGGGATGCTGGACAGCCTGTCCAAATCCCCAGCTACCATCGCCGGAGTATCAAGAGGAGGGGGTAAGTGATATCTCCTCTCCCCAGCCTACTAGGCTACTAGGCTACCCCAGCAGAAACGCTGGCATCAGGGCAGAGCGCAGCTGGCCTCTGCCCCCCAAGCCCCCACTGTGTGGTGCCCCATCACCCCAGAGGAATCACCAGGTGCAGTAATGGTTTGTTGTGGGTGGGCTACACTTGTGCTTGTTAGTTGTGGGTGGGTTGCCCGACTGACGCAGGCCCTGACCGACAGAAGGTCAGGTACCTGGTTAGCCTACCCCCCCAAAGGGGAGATATGTTACAAACTGCCTTTTGTAACTGGTTTTTCGTGTGACAAATTGCCCTGCTTCCCTGGGTTATGGAGAAGCCTGTTGACCAGTCTCCTACCATGTGGCTATGACTCTTTGATGTATTTGGCTTTAAAGCCCCTATTCTACCTCAGGCAGACTATTTATGTAGGATGCTTTATTTCTAATATGTTTTAGTCACCCTGTACCCATTATAGGTGCAGTGTGTGTGTAATGTAATTGTTTATAGTGTGTGTGTGTGTGGCAAATCTAGCCACTTATAGAGTATAACTGTATATTTCATGCTATTACCCGTATTGTGTAGTGCACCGAATAAAAGATCAATGTATGCGGCATTCGTGTGTTACAGCACACGAATACCGCTAGTGTTCAGCCTGGTTATCCACGAACAGTGAATCACCGCACTGTTCGTGGAATAAGCAAAGTACCGAATGGGAGACCACCCCTAGCAGGTCGTGTGTCTGCAATTAGGTACTTTGCAACAATGTATCCATGCTTATTGAGGTCTGTTGCGGATGGCCGCCATTCGTGTACAGAACACGTGGCGGTGGCCATCTTTGTTCGCGGAAAGCCAGCGGGGTTTTGTCGTCGAGTGCCTGGAACCAAATTTGGCTACTCAGCAACACAAGCCCCGCTGGACTTCCGAGCCGTTCGGGAGTTTTCTGTTTTCAGGACTTTTATTCCCTCAGTTAATACAACCTTTTTAAACTAAGTGGTCCTGATACGGTAAAATGAACAGCGTTCGGTTATTTGTGCTGGGATCTGAGCGCAAGTTCCCTTAACTGTGCGCTCAGGACCCAGCTATGTAATAACGGGTTTAGTAGCTGTCTAGCAGGAATATTATGTCAGTTATGAATTTTAATGTAAAAACTATTTCTCGGTACCAAGAGATAATCCCATTAGCAATGCATTCTGGGCTAATTATCTCCTTGGTACTATGTACTCAACCAAGCCAGTTTTTGTCAAACATGTCATTAACAAGAACTGGCATATCTTACAGAGTGACCCAGGGATTGGTGATCTCTTTAGGGAGAGACCTTTTAATGGCCTATGAGAGATCTAAGAACATTTAAAGCTTGATAGCGTCCTCTAGAGCCAGAACACCAACTAAACCATCTACCACTTGGTTGGCACCTATTAAGGGCATACACCGATGTGGACACTGTGTTAACTGTAATAATGTTATCACTGGCTCTGGTTTCATACATTCTAGAACAGGAAAAGTGTTCACTATCAAGGAGTTTTTCAACTGTCAAACAGACCGTGTGATCTATTTTATCAAATGTCCCTGTGGTCTTGGCTATGTTGGCCAAACGTCTAGATCTGTAACCGTTCGCATTGGAAAACAGAAAAGCACCATTCGTACCAACAAACGGCACATTTCTTTTGCCAAACATTTTATTGACTCAGACCACTCAGTGGTGCAGTTGCGTTTCCAGGCTATAGCACGCATTAAGATACCTTACACTGGCTGTTCCCTTGCAGATTCGCCCAAACGTGTGGAATTGTGGTGGATTTATTGGTTGGACACATTATTCCCCCATGGGTTGAACGAAGACTGCGACTTCAATGCCTTCAGGTAAAATGGTTGCATGCAATTGGGTGACTTGCTATATAATAGGATGATGTTTGTTGTTGCGAGCTTCTTGTATGGACCACATTGAGGTGGTTCTGGTTGTTGGTTGCCTCTGCCTGTGATGTTTTTTGATACCTGGTTATTTTAGATGCTTTTATCCTTTTTCCTTTTATTAGATTTTCTTTCTTTTAGGACTTTCACCTCTTAGTGGCCCTCTTATGATTGGATCACTCTCAGGAAGATCTACCAGATCCTGGCTTCGTCTCTTACCCTTTCATGGTGGAAGAAATGTGTCTACAGAATCACTTGGAACAGCATCTCTTGTAATACATAATAAAAACTTTTTTTTCCTGGTGATTTATACCTGGAGTCTCCACATATGGCATGAGATGCATTAACTAGATTAGCATGCATCCTTGACCTTATTGCATTAGTGAAATTTACTGTATACATGCTTGGATTTAAAACTCCTGTTCTTATTAATGGAGCCATGTTTGGTTGTTATATTACAGGGATGGTGCTTATGTCTGGTATGTCTTTAATAGATTGCTATTTTTACTCTTATCTTATATTGTGCATTTCTATAATATTTTCTAACTCTTTGGTTTCATTATTCATATTTATTTTATTATTTTCTTGTGTTACTTTAATTATCTTTTTTTCTAAGTGACTGGACACACATTTTTCACTTGCTCCCTGCTGTGCACAGGAGCTCTAAACCGCAAGGTTTTTCTATGGGATGCGTTTTTGCCTCTCGGTGCACTCAGGGTATGGATTGTACCCAGCGCTCCTTATTCTATCTCCTTGGGCGTTCGCCAATGGATGATAAGGCTCCAATAGCCGGGCAAGCTCGAACGCATATGCCTTCCACCTTACATATCTTTTTGCACATGCACGAATAGCTGACCTTGCTCCCATGTCCGCATGAGTTGGAACGCATATGCGTTCCACCTTGCCGATTCTGCTTCCGTTTTTTGGCTCGAGGTGCATCATGCGATCTACGCCCCCCATCCCAGTTTCAGTGGATTCTTGCCAGTGTGTTTAGGTGCCGGGATTGGGCCTCTTCATACCCCTCAGTGGCAGTATTTGTACCTTGTTTTTCATGATTGGATTACATTTTTCTTTATTACATGTTGAACAGTTGGGTACACTGGATGACGGTGTTTACATACTTTCATTGACTCACACTGTGATTTGGGTACTTTTTTTATACATCATATCTATATTCAACAATAAAGGCTTGTATGTTCCAAACCTAATCTAGAATGTTATATTGTTATAATTGTTTACATGACTGCTTTTTGATTTCCTTGATAACCATAAACAGCTGTTTATGGGTGGGAGGATCTCAATCCTTATGGGTGGCCACCCATTTCCTTCAGGTGTTCTCTATGTTTGTGGTTTTATGGGTATATAAGGGTGTTATTTAGTTTCTCTCAACAGGCTCCCTCGATAAAGGCATTTTGCCGAAACATTGGGGGCTTATTGATTGACTCTGTCCTTGCTTCTCACTAGGTCTGGTATGCTTTTGTATTTATTCTATTATTTTTTGGTTCTTTTGGGGTTGGATTATATTTTTATCTCATGTAGTTACTTATGATACTGGTATTCAGCTATTCATGCACTACGTTCTTGATGTGTATGCACTTCCAGAGTTTTTCTGGCTGTTGCTTTGCAACATTATATGATTATGTTTCTTGGCTTCATACTGAATTAGATATGCAATTACTGTGTACCCATTTAATAAAGATATTTTTGTATGTATATAGTTATGGTTGTGCTCCTTACTTGATTTATATTTGTACTTATTTTGGGCTTTTGGGGGTACAGTCTTATGTAACGTGAGCACCCAGTACCATGTTCTTAGCTCCTATTTGGAGTTAGCTTGCATTAATTATTGGATTGTGCCTACCTTGTTTTATTTTTACTGTGTGTATGTATGTGTCCATGTGTCTGTCTTTCTGTGTGTATGTGTCTTTGTATGTATGTGTGTCGTGTCTGTCTGTGTGTATGTGTCTGTGTGTCTGTCTGTATGTGTGCCTGTCTGTTTATATGTATGTATGTATGTGCCTTTGTGTGTGTGTGTATGTCTGTATGTGTGTATCTGTCTGTGTGTCTGTCTGTATGTATATGTATGTGTGTCTTGTGTGTGTGTGTGTGTGTGTGTGTGTCTGTCTGTATGTATGTGAATGTGTGTGTATGTCTGTATGTGTGTCTATATATGTATGTGTGCCTGTCTGTATGTATGTGTCTTTGTATGTATGTGTGTCTCTCTGTGTCTGTGTTTATGTTGGTCTGTATGTATGTATGTGTGTCTGTATGTATCTGTCTGTGTCTATGTGTGTGCATGTGTCTCTATGTATGTGTCTCTATGTATGTGTGTATAAATGTGTGTATGTATGTATGTATGTATGTATGTATGTATGTATGTGTCTCTGTATGTATGTGTGTGTGGTGTGTGTGTCTGTCGGGAGGGGGGGCATGGATCAGTTTTGCACCGGGGCCCCATGGATTGTGTGTATATATATATATGTATGTGTATATATATATATATATATATATATATATATACATACATACACACACACCGTATATACTCATGTATAAGTCGATCTCATGTATAAGTTGAGTTCAGTTTTGTGACCAACAATTGTGAAATATGCTATGCCTCGTGGATAAGTCGAGGGTAAAACTTGGAGCTATGAAATTCTGTGATTTTTTATAATTATATACACATACACTCATACACACACTCTGCATTACACACACACTCATACAAACAATCTGCATTATATACACACACACTCATACAAACACACACTGCATTATATACGCACACTTTGTGTGTATATAATGCAGAGTGTGTGTGTTTGTGTCAATGCAGAGTGTGTGTGTGTATATTGCAGATTGTGTGTGTGTTTGTATGAGTGTGTGTCTATATAATGCAGTGTGTTTGTTTGTATGAGTGTGTGTGTGTATATAATGCAGAGTGTGTGTGTGTTTGTATGAGTTTGTGTTTGTATGTAGTATGTAGTGTGTGTGAACTGGGTTGGGGGAGGGCATTTTTATTATTTTTTATTTTTTATTTTTAATATTATTATTTGAATATTTTTTTAAAAAATATTTTAGTATTTAATTTTTTTTTTATTTTAATATTTTTTTTTTA
Source organism: Pelobates fuscus (assembly GCF_036172605.1). Classification (NCBI taxonomy): domain Eukaryota; kingdom Metazoa; phylum Chordata; class Amphibia; order Anura; family Pelobatidae; genus Pelobates; species Pelobates fuscus. The sequence goes on from NC_086318.1 coordinate 252,526,865, forward strand.
TTATTTAATTTTATTTTCGTCCCTCCTCCCTGCTTGTTAGCTAGCCAGGGAGGGGGGCTCTCGTTCCCTGGTGGTCCAGTGGATGGTTGTGTAGGAGGGGGCTGGCAGGAAGCTCTTACTTACCTTTCCTGCAGCTCCTGTCAGCTCCCTTCTCTCTCCTCCGGTCCGGTCAGCTCCTCTGTCAGCTCCCACTGTAAGTCTCGCAGTCTCTCGCGGCTCTCGCGAGACTTACAGTGGGAGCTGACAGAGGAGCTGACCGGACCGGAGGTGAGAGAAGGGAGCTGACAGGAGCTGCAGGAAAGGTAAGTAAGAGCTCTCTGCAGCCCCCAACAGGACCGCCGGGCTTGTTATGAGCCTGGCGGTCCTTGTCTGTATTATGGCAATGTAAGTTGCCATAATACAGACATTAACTCGAGTATAAGTCGAGTTGGGTTTTTTCAGCACAAAAAATGTGCTGAAAAACTCTACTTATAATCGAGTATATACAGTATATTGCTATATACATATATATTTATGTATATGGATATATATATATAATATATATATATATATATATATAAATATCAAAATACAGTTAATAACGAAATTACACATATATATATATTTAATTATTTATTTTGTATTATTTTTTTATTTTTCACTTTTAATGTATATATGTGGGAAGGACTGGGTGGGCGTGCTATGCCGCCCGCCGGTGTTTAGAGCCAGGTCCCCAAGGATGGCATAGCATACATGCCATCCTTAAGGTGTTAAATTCTTCATATATTAGTCTATTTCTCCAATGGTTTAAACAAAAAAGGAGAGAATTAGTCCAGCTATTATGTCCTTACAAGTGTCCTTGGATGTTGGGGTCTTCTACTTGTATAGTGGTATCACTTGATATGAAAGATAAAAAGGAACAAGGAACAACCAATGGTGTAGTACGTAAAATTCAGGTATAGGCGTGAAAAGTAATAGTATAAAACTCACATTTACCAGAGCTAATGTCCAGCTCTGGAGTGAAGTGCGTACAGCGGTTTAATCCCCGCTTATGGGATATAAGGCAGGTTCCTCTCCGTGAGTGGTTTTCAATTCTCGGGATAAAAAGAAGAAACAGCCAATAGTGCTCACTGTATGGCAATATAAATAAGAATAATAAAAAAAATAAATTTTGTACTTACAAAATAAGAGCAGACACACTGCTCTTTGATGACAGCTTGGGTGGATTGATCCCCACCTAAGGATTTCTTTGGGTACAGGAAACTTCCAGGGGTATTCAAGGTTTTTTATAAAACCAGTAAAAAATGATAAAAATAACAATAAAAAGCCAGGGTAAAATAGAAGTTATGTGTCTATAAAAAAGATAATTGGCACAAACAAATGACCAAATAATACTTTAATATATAAAACACAATATTTTAAATATCCATAACGCGTTTCGTCACACAAGGACTTTTTCAAATGGAATAACATGTTTAACCTGGCAGGTAGATATTATATAGGAACATAATTATTTGAATTTTGGCGCCAAAACTTGGTCCATCCAATCAGAATTAAAAGCACATTTAAAACTTAAAATACGTTAATAACTTAATAGAAGCTTTGTTTATAATATAGCAACATGATTCTAATTAATATAAATCAAAAACGAGGGTGAAAAAGTATAGATTTAAACGTTTCAAAATGGTCACATGACCGGCATCACTTCCGCATTTCGGAAGTGTAGCCGCAATGCTCAATGGGAAATGTAGTTTAATTTGGCCGTGAGCGTTAAAATTTAAAATACATTAAATAACTTAATGCGAGCTCTGTTTATAATCTAGCAACATAGTTCTGATTAATATAAATCAAAAACGAAGGTGGGAAAGTGTGAATTTAAAAGTTTTAAAATGGTCACATGACCGGCGTCACTTCCGCTTTTCGGAAGCATAGCCGCAATGCTCAGTGGGAAATGTAGTTCAATTTGGCCACGAGCAACGGCCGTTTCCAATTACATTAAAATTTAGACATATATTTACCCATATTCATTTGGTGTTAATTCAGAGATAAATTATAAAAAACGAAAATGCCAAATATTATTTTTGGACAGTTAAAAATGGTCACGTGATTATCGGCAATAGAGGCCGAAATGGATTATGGGAAATGTAGTTAAAAATGGAAGACTAAGAGGCAAATACCCAAAGGGGACTAGTAAAATAAGGGGATAATATGGGAAGAAAACAAAAGTACATTTTAATAAAAGGAACAAATACACCTTATATTAAAAAGGGCCAATACTGGTAAAATGGGCTGGATAAATAAAAGGTTGGGTAATTAGCAGGTAACAATAAGACCAGGATATATGTAAATAAAATATGTAAATAAAATGAATGACAATGAAATCTTGCTTTAAAGGTACAGGCATCAAATTATATAAATATTTATAAAAAATTATGTAAGTCAAAATCTGCATTGAGGCCATGGGGTATAAGAGTCTGAAGTTTATACACCCATTCCATCTCTGTTTTTCCAAGTAACTTTTTTATATCACGTCCACGCCAGGAGGTAGAGCATTTTTTTATACCAACACATTTTAATAGGCGTGGGTCTTTATTGTGCATAATGAAATGTTTGGATACTGTATGGTTTAGGTATCCATTTTTAATATTTCTGCAATGTTCGCTCAGTCTTATCTTTAGGCACCTTGTGGTCATCCCCACATATTGGAGGCCACATGGGCACTCGAGCAGATAGATAACATTTTTAGTATTGCAGCATATAAAATCATAAATATCATACACTTTTTTGGTTTGATTAGACATGAATTTTGTAACTTTAGATGAAATAACATGATCCACAGTTTTACACACAATACATAATTTGCATCTATAAAAACCTTTAGTCTGAGGGAAAAAGGATAGATTTTTGGGAGGAGATTTTTTAGTAAAATTTGTAGTTAAAATTGATTTAAAATTGGGTGCTCCTCTAAAAACAATATTTGGGTGAGCGGGTATAATGGGATTGAGTACCTCATCGTGTTTTAGTATGTGCCAGTGTTTTCTTATTATTTTTTTAACATCGTTACTTTTATTATTAAAATTAAAGATAACTGGAAGTGATATATTTTCATTATTTTCTTTGTTTTTGTATATCAAAAGTTCATTTCGTTCCTTTTGTTTTACTGTATTAATTGTGGTATTTAGATCTGATTCTGAATATTTTTTTTCCATAAATTTGTTTTTTAAAACCTCTGCTTGTTCATTAAAATCTATGAGTTCAGAACAGTTTCTACGGAGGCGTAAAAACTGACTCTTAGGAGCACTCTCTAACCAAGGCTTATAGTGGCAACTGGATTTGTCTATCACTGTGTTTACACATACTTTTTTGAAGAAAGTTTTTGTCTGGAGTTGGCCTTTATTAATAAAAATATTAAGATCTAAAAAATTGATGGATTGTTTGCTGAATTCATGTGTAAGGATAATGCCTCTATTGTTGGTATTTAAATGATTGATAAAATCAATAAGAAGTTTTTCTGGTCCATCCCAGTTTTTCTGGTCCAAACCAGAAAAACTTCTTATTGATTTTATCAATCATTTAAATACCAACAATAGAGGCATTATCCTTACACATGAATTCAGCAAACAATCCATCAATTTTTTAGATCTTAATATTTTTATTAATAAAGGCCAACTCCAGACAAAAACTTTCTTCAAAAAAGTATGTGTAAACACAGTGATAGACAAATCCAGTTGCCACTATAAGCCTTGGTTAGAGAGTGCTCCTAAGAGTCTCCTAAGAGTTTTTACGCCTCCGTAGAAACTGTTCTGAACTCATAGATTTTAATGAACAAGCAGAGGTTTTAAAAAACAAATTTATGGAAAAAAAAATATTCAGAATCAGATCTAAATACCACAATTAATACAGTAAAACAAAAGGAACGAAATGAACTTTTGATATACAAAAACAAAGAAAATAATGAAAATATATCACTTCCAGTTATCTTTAATTTTAATAATAAAAGTAACGATGTTAAAAAAATAATAAGAAAACACTGGCACATACTAAAACACGATGAGGTACTCAATCCCATTATACCCGCTCACCCAAATATTGTTTTTAGAGGAGCACCCAATTTTAAATCAATTTTAACTACAAATTTTACTAAAAAATCTCCTCCCAAAAATCTATCCTTTTTCCCTCAGACTAAAGGTTTTTATAGATGCAAATTATGTATTGTGTGTAAAACTGTGGATCATGTTATTTCATCTAAAGTTACAAAATTCATGTCTAATCAAACCAAAAAAGTGTATGATATTTATGATTTTATATGCTGCAATACTAAAAATGTTATCTATCTGCTCGAGTGCCCATGTGGCCTCCAATATGTGGGGATGACCACAAAGTGCCTAAAGATAAGACTGAGCGAACATTGCAGAAATATTAAAAATGGATACCTAAACCATACAGTATCCAAACATTTCATTATGCACAATAAAGACCCACGCCTATTAAAATGTGTTGGTATAAAAAAATGCTCTACCTCCTGGCGTGGAGGTGATATAAAAAAGTTACTTGGAAAAACAGAGATGGAATGGGTGTATAAACTTCAGACTCTTATACCCCATGGCCTCAATGCAGATTTTGACTTACATAATTTTTTATAAATATTTATATAATTTGATGCCTGTACCTTTAAAGCAAGATTTCATTGTCATTCATTTTATTTACATATTTTATTTACATATATCCTGGTCTTATTGTTACCTGCTAATTACCCAACCTTTTATTTATCCAGCCCATTTTACCAGTATTGGCCCTTTTTAATATAAGGTGTATTTGTTCCTTTTATTAAAATGTACTTTTGTTTTCTTCCCATATTATCCCCTTATTTTACTAGTCCCCTTTGGGTATTTGCCTCTTAGTCTTCCATTTTTAACTACATTTCCCATAATCCATTTCGGCCTCTATTGCCGATAATCACGTGACCATTTTTAACTGTCCAAAAATAATATTTGGCATTTTCGGTTTTTATAATTTATCTCTGAATTAACACCAAATGAATATGGGTAAATATATGTCTAAATTTTAATGTAATTGGAAACGGCCGTTGCTCGCGGCCAAATTGAACTACATTTCCCACTGAGCATTGCGGCTATGCTTCCGAAAAGCGGAAGTGACGCCGGTCATGTGACCATTTTAAAACTTTTAAATTCACACTTTCCCACCCTCGTTTTTGATTTATATTAATCAGAACTATGTTGCTAGATTATAAACAGAGCTCGCATTAAGTTATTTAATGTATTTTAAATTTTAACGCTCACGGCCAAATTAAACTACATTTCCCATTGAGCATTGCGGCTACACTTCCGAAATGCGGAAGTGATGCCGGTCATGTGACCATTTTGAAACGTTTAAATCTATACTTTTTCACCCTCGTTTTTGATTTATATTAATTAGAATCATGTTGCTATATTATAAACAAAGCTTCTATTAAGTTATTAACGTATTTTAAGTTTTAAATGTGCTTTTAATTCTGATTGGATGGACCAAGTTTTGGCGCCAAAATTCAAATAATTATGTTCCTATATAATATCTACCTGCCAGGTTAAACATGTTATTCCATTTGAAAAAGTCCTTGTGTGACGAAACGCGTTATGGATATTTAAAATATTGTGTTTTATATATTAAAGTATTATTTGGTCATTTGTTTGTGCCAATTATCTTTTTTATAGACACATAACTTATATTTTACCCTGGCTTTTTATTGTTATTTTTATCATTTTTTACTGGTTTTATAAAAAACCTTGAATACCCCTGGAAGTTTCCTGTACCCAAAGAAATCCTTAGGTGGGGATCAATCCACCCAAGCTGTCATCAAAGAGCAGTGTGTCTGCTCTTATTTTGTAAGTACAAAATTTATTTTTTTTATTATTCTTATTTATATTGCCATACAGTGAGCACTATTGGCTGTTTCTTCTTTTTATCCCGAGAATTGAAAACCACTCACGGAGAGGAACCTGCCTTATATCCCATAAGCGGGGATTAAACCGCTGTACGCACTTCACTCCAGAGCTGGACATTAGCTCTGGTAAATGTGAGTTTTATACTATTACTTTTCACGCCTATACCTGAATTTTACGTACTACACCATTGGTTGTTCCTTGTTCCTTTTTATCTTTCATATCAAGTGATACCACTATACAAGTAGAAGACCCCAACATCCAAGGACACTTGTAAGGACATAATAGCTGGACTAATTCTCTCCTTTTTTGTTTAAACCATTGGATTTTATATTTGAGCGCAGCCTTTTTTATTGTATTTATTTATCTTATTTTAAAGGGTTTGAGGGATTCCCTTTTTTTTAAGGTTGCTGCCAAAAGTTATCTAGCGCTGTCTTATTCTTTTTATTTATTAGTCTATTTCTAATTGTATTATTTACAACTTTTTCACTGACATATTTTCATATTTTTATATTTTTACATATTTTAATTTGGTTTTATATGTTTTCCTTTTTTTAATATTGCCCTGCATTTTTATTATTAAGCTTTTTCCTATGGGTATTTTTACTAAAAAAATGTGGCTTTATGTTTGCCCATTATTACTTATATGTTTCCCTACAGTTTCTCTTACTAAAGATGGCCACTGCGGCAAGTCACATGACTCAAGCTGTCTGTTCAGCATTTTTTATATTATTATCCTATTCACTGTTGCTAATTTATTGTTATCTATATACTGGGAAGTCTGGCGCCTCCCAACAAAAGAGCTGTCTTACTTAGATTCTCAAATTCGGTCATATTTCTGTCTCCACTCCACTATTGATCTCGATCATGTGTAACATACTCCCGATCCATGTCATGTGACTATGCACATCTATATTGTACAAATTATTATGTTTTATTGTGTCCTCATAAATACAAAAGTATATTTTGGCTTCCATAGCCAAATATCATCAATTTTAAGCTACTACTATGTAATATGTTTTCCTAGACAAGGTCACTTAACCGAAATTGCGACGATGTGACCATGATAAAGATGTGCCAATCTTTAATTTCTGCTTCCCTTATGACAGGTACAATTTTTTAACTCAATAAAGCCAACAATGGAGGGGGATTATTTTTGTTGTGTTTTAAATTTGTTGTCTTATAAGCTACTGTCGTTTACTAACTATTTGACCAGCTATTTTCTTTCATTGTTTCTTTTTTTTTTTTGTACGACCCATGCTGTCAAAATAGAGCTTAAACCTACAGATTAATGCTCAAAAAGAAATGTACATATCCATCAGTTTCCTACGTATTTATGCAAAGAAAAAACTATATACTTTTTATTTTCTTCCATATAAGCAAGTGTTGTTGAAGAATTTGTGAACCACCCATATTTGTAGGTGGGGATTGTACCGCATTTTAACAGCAAAATTAGAGTTTTAGTGAATGCAGCTCCATTTTATAGCACTATAGTCACTTTATGTTGACAATATTACACTAATTGATGTTATTTTTGTCTTTACATATTTCACTGTGAACCATGGGAGTAACCATATCTACATGCATATCCATTAGACAGGATTGTACACTACAAGTTGTTACAAATAGAGCTTGTATGATAGCGTTATCACATGTAAGTGGGCACTTACGCACTTTATGTTGTCTATTATCCACTCTGTGTTATTTACTACACTATCTTCCTTTGTTTCCCTTTTTGCATATGCACCTTATGAGGATGGATCCAACTTTATAAGAATTTAGGCCATCAGAAGAATACTGGCACTATATATTTAAGAGATGAGACATAGATCTCCACCAGTTAATATAAAATCCCAGGCTTCACATGCTGAGGATATCTGTCATGGAATGTAAGTTCCACCTGAAGGTCCTGAAGATGAAAACAAAAAAACATCAGAATGATATAACTCCTCCAGTGGCCAGTTTCACTCAACCAAATACTCCATCACCCTGTAGACAAAGACGACCACCCTCCAGTTTTCTATGTGAATCTGGGCTGCAGCTTTCTTATAGGGATCTTAAAAACATTAATTATGCATATAAATTGTTCTAAGTGGTTTATGTGTAGTTCTGTTGAATGTTATATTGATATCCAAAGTCATTCATGTTAGTTGATTGATTGATTGACTCATTGTTTTGAAAAAGAGGGGTGTTGACATGGCTGCAGCTTTAAAAACAGCATTGCATGCCTTTAAATTTTGAAGTTTTTATTTTTTTTTATTTAGTGAAGTTAGCGAAGCGTATATGTGCTTAAGACTGAATAAAAGGTTGAAAATCCATGAAATCCATATTTCAGCGTCTCATTGATATTTGGGGACAGTTACAACCGCACGATAACACAGCTCCGAATGTTATAATGTGATCACAAAGGAAGCATAACAACATTGATTTGGACAAACTGAATTTTTACAACATGCACAACTCTAATATTTATGGTAAAAGGGAGGAGCCATGCAGATTTAGGAAATGAAAAGTTAGGCTATAAGCTTGTCCAAAGAGATACGTTTTAAGGATTGAAGACAAGAGGAAAGTCGTATGGGGAGTGGCAGACTGTTCTGTAGGATTGGAGCTCCCTTTAAAAACCTTGTTGGTGAAAGTTAGCAGTACTTGCAAGACACAAAAAGGTCACTAGCAAAGTGAATGATTGAAAAGTGAACACATTATACTAATAACTAATTATAAGCCAACAGGAAGCCAATGTAATAATTCGTATAGAGGTAAGGTGTAAAAATAACGACAAGAAAGAAAAATAAGAACACAGAAAAAAGGTGTGGAAATTAGTGGCGCTTATTTGTAAAATAAGAAATAATTTTGTTAAGCTGCTATAAAACACTCAAAAGGGTACTCCAAAACCCACCCTCGACATGCAAAAACAAACAAGTAACCACGAGTGGGTCAGTGTAGAAACTTTCCCACTACTTGGTAAGAGTGTAGCGCTATAGGTGTAATTGCTCAAATATAAAAACAAAACAGCAATCAGAGCCACAACAGAGATCAGCTGTTATCCCCACCTCTCCGATGAGCGATTGGATGGAGAGAGAAGAGGCGGGAAAACACTTCATTTTAAAAACCGGACAGTGAGATGATAACAGAATGCCAATTGAAAAAGCCAACATCGAAGGCGAAACGCGTCTTGGTACAGCAGGAGAAGAAGAGACTCAACATATACTGTATTTATTCATATTTTTTACTATTACTTTGGTAATTTTAAATTATTTCTATTTAAAATATATTTAATAAATACTTTTTTGAATATACTTATCTCTACCTTGCACTCTTGGATCCGGTTAAGGGTAGTGTCACCCCTAATAATAGACACATATATCAGCAATACTTAGAGCCAGTTATTAAAATTTGTTTTTGCAAGAAAGAAAAATAAGTCTGGCAGCATTGTTCATTATGGATTGTAGAGAGACATGGCTTATGGAGAAACCAATTAGAAGTCAGGTACATTAATCTATCTGGGATATTATAAGAGCATGAACCAGCTCTGTAGAAGCAACATTCCTAACAGAAGGGAAAATGTGAGCAATGTTTTAAAAGTAAAAATTACAGTATTTGGTGACAGACTGGATATGGGATGTAAATGTGAAATGAGAGTTAAATATAATGACTAATTATTAAATATCTGAGAGTGTCCAAAGACATAAAAGTTCTAGTATGGTTGCAGAAGATCATGGGCATCACATAGCCAGATAACCAGATAGCAAGCAAGAACCAAAGCAAGCAAGAAAATCAGTTCCTAGTCTTAGGATTAGCCTGTAGACAGACCCTTCATCAGGAAGGAGGCAGGTATCTGCACAATTCTGACATCATTGCTTAACAATTAATAACCATTAGTCTCAAAGGCAACATTACCAAACTGGGGTTGGGGTCAAGCCAACACCTAATAGCTTTGGACCCAGACAGAAATAATACTGCTTTCTTCCCCAGTGTCCAAGAGAGGACAGTTGCTTAATTGGTAGGACTGTGATACCTCACACCAGTTCAAAGCAGGCCAGTGAGTGCTGTTAGATTCAATCCAAGGCAGTTCAGACAATAGACTGGCCACATGACTGGGGCCCAGAAGGCACTGGCTAGGCCCAGGATATAGGGTTTTAAGAAGCAACATAATAGTAATAATGGATTGAAGAGGACTGAAATGGTGGTATAATTCAGCACTATTTGCCTCAGGCTAAGTGAAGGTCTCTGTAAATGCATCCACTTGATAGTGCAGTGATATCCCTTTTATGCATTTATATATTCCTTTCTGATATTGTTATAGTTCTACAATGTTATTTCCTTTAATTTTCTACAACTACAACCAATATACACTGCTCAAAAAAATAACATCCTAGATCTGAATGAATTAAATATTCTTCTGAAATACTTTGTTCTTTACATAGTTGAATGTACCGACAACAAAATCACACAAAAAAAAAAAAGGAAATCAAATTTTTCAACCCATGGAGGTCTGGATTTGGAGTCACACTCAAAATCAAAGTGGAAAAACACACTACAGGCTGATCCAACTTTAATGTAATGTCCTTAAAACAAGTCAAAATGAGGCTCAGTAGTGTGTGTGGCCTCCACGGGCCTGTATGACCTACCTATAACGCCTGTGCATGCTCCTGATGAGGTGGCGGATGGTCTCCTGAGGGATCTCCTCCCAGACCTGGACTAAAGCATCTGCAATCTCCTGGACAGTCTGTGGTGCAATGTGACGGTGCATGGAGCGAGACATGATGTCCCAGATGTGCTCAATTGGATTCAGGTCTGGGGAACGGGTGGGCCAGTCCATAGCATCAATGCCTTCGTCTTGCAGGAACTGCTTACACACTCTAGCCACATTGTCTTGCATTCGGAGCAACCCAGGGCCAACCGCACCAGCATATGGTCTCACAAGGGGTCTGAGGATCTCATCTCGGTACCTAATGGCAGTCAAGCTACCTCTAGTGAGCACATGGAGGTCTGTGCGGCCCCCCAAAGAAATGCCACCTCACACCATTACTGACCCACTGCCAAACCGGTCATGCTGGAGGATGTTGCAGGCAGCAGAACGTTCTCCACGGCGTCTCCAGTGTGAACCTGCTTTCATCTGTGAAGAGCACAGGGCACCAGTGGCGAATTTGCCAATCTTGGTGTTCTCTGGCAAATGCCAAACGTCCTGCACGGTGTTGGGCTGTAAGCACAACCCCCACCTGTGGACGTCGGGCCCTCACACCACCCTCATGGAGTCTGTTTCTGACCGTTTGAGCAGACACATGCACATTTGTGGTCTGCTTGAGGTAATTTTGCAGGGCTCTGGCTGTGCTCCTCCTGTTCCTCCTTGCACAAAGGCGGAGGTAGCGGTCCTGCTGCTGGGTTGTTGCCCTCCTACAGCCTCCTCCACTTCTCCTGATGTACTGGCCTGTCTCCTGGTAGCGCCTCCATGCTTTGGACACTATGCTGACAGACACAGCAAACCTTCTTCCCACAGCTCGCATTGTTGTGCCATCCTGAATGAGCTGCACTACCAGAGCCACTTGTGTGGGTTGTAGACTCGGTCTCATGCTACCACTAGAGTGAAAGCACTGCCAGCATTCAAAAGTGACCAAAACATCAGCCAGGAAGCATAGGAACTGATAAGTGGTCACCACCTGCAGAACCACTCCTTTATTGGAGGTGTCTTGCTAATTGCCTATAATTTCCACCTGTTGTCTATCCTATTTGCACAACAGCATGTGAAATTGATTGTCACTCAGTGTTGCTTCCTAAGTGGACAGTTTGATTTCACAGAAGTGTGATTGACTTGGAGTTACATTGTGTTGTTTAAGTGTTCCCTTTATTGTTTTGAGCAGTGTATTAAAACAAATATGGTGATAACATAAAAATAAAGCATTATACTATAACACCTTTTTGTAAGCTGCAAAAAAAATAAAAAGTTAAATGGGAATTCATAAGAGATCATTTAAAATATGCCTTGACTGAACCAATGCCTTCCCCTGGTAAATAAGGCCCCCAGGGTCCATGTGATCGCATAGCTGCCTATGGATCTGCCTGCAGGGGGACTGCCTGAAAAAATCAATTATTATTAAACAAATAAAAATAATTATATGCACATATATATATATATTGGGTTGGGTGCATTTAATATGAAAGAGGTGAATATTGGTTGGACAGACATATAGCGCAAATACGTTTTGTTTTGTTCACAACGTGTACATTTGGCTCAGTCCTTAAGGGGTTAATCTTGCTGAAAAAGAGGAAGTTTTATTTGAAGACCGTGAGTGCTACTTTCACAAAATGTGTGTATATAATATCAAAATACAGTTAGAATGAAATTACATATGTATATGTAATTTATTTATTTTTTAAACTATTTTTTCATTTTTTTATTGTATTTATTTATTATTGAAATTATACATATATAGGTATATAAAATATATATGTGTAAAATATATATAATGTATATATTTAACTTCATTCTAAGTGTATTTTAATACTAATTTATGTAATTATATTAATATAAAATACACAAATTATGAAGTAACATATATATTATATATATATATATATATATATATATGTTACTTCATATATATATGTTACTTCATAATTTGTGTATTTTATATTAATATAATTACATAAATTAGTATTAAAATACACTTAGAATGAAGTTAAATATATACATTATATATATTTTACACATATATATTTTATATACCTATATATGTATAATTTCAATAATAAATAAATATTATATTAATATAATTACATAAATTAGTATTAAAATACACTTAGAATGAAGTTAAATATATACATTATATATATTTTACACATATATATTTTATATACCTATATATGTATAATTTCAATAATAAATAAATACAATAAAAAAATGAAAAAAATAGTTTAAAAAATAAATAAATTACATATACATATGTAATTTCATTCTAATTGTATTTTGATATTATATACACACATTTTGTGAAAGTAGCACTCACGGTCTTCAAATAAAACTTCCTCTTTTTCAGCAAGATTAACCCCTTAAGGACTGAGCCAAATGTACACATTGTGAACAAAACAAAACGTATTTGCGCTATATGTCTGTCCAACCAATATTCACCTCTTTCATATTAAATGCACCCAACCTTATTATATATCATTTTATTCAAGGGAAACAGGGCTTTCATTTCATATAAAATATTTAGCTATGAAACATAATTTAATATGAAAAAAATAGAGGAAAATAAGAAATGTTATTTTTTTAGTTCTACATGACATTTTAACTGTCAATGTCATAATACTGTTTGCTTTTACTGCAATAAAATACACATATTTGTATTCAGCAAAGTCTCACATGTAAAACAGTACCCCCTATGTACAGGTTTTATGGTGTTTTGGGAAGTTACAGGGTCAAATATAGCACGTTACATTTCAAATTGAAATTTGCCAGATTGGTTACGTTGCCTTTGAGACTGTATAGTAGCCCAGGAAAAAAATATACACCCATAATGGCATACCATTTGAAATAGTAGACAACCCAAGGTATTGCCAATGGGGTATGTCCAGTCTTTTTTTTTTTTTTTTAATTCTTTATTTTTGTTGTGCAGTTGGTCACAAGGTATCCACGGACGCCACAACAGTGTTTTCACGGTTCACAGAAGTTAAACAGTGGCACGAAAATACGCACAATTTTTATATTTTTACTAGCTTAACTAAACAGCTCTGTTGTCAGAGTAAGACTAGATAAAATAAAATAAAAGTAAGGATAAAAATAACAATAATATATACTTAACAATGCTAGGTCAGTTGAGTTCGTATAGATGTTATGTAGTAACATGGTTTGTGGTCTAGCCATAGCCGACTAATGTATAGTGCATAGATGCGCTATGCTGTGTGTGTTTAGGCTATGAGGTGTTGGGTGATGAGTAAAGGAAAGTGATTTCGCTATTCTCTCTAGATACGATTAACTTATGACATAGCAGATCATTGTTATACAGTAAACCATAAGGAACTAGTTTCATCTCATATAACATTATGATCACAGGTTGGTGCTGGCATGGGAGCATAATCAGCGTGGACTATGCATGAGGCATCTGAGTCCCGGCGTCTAGCCACTGTAAGGGCTTGGAACAGTCCAGGCTAAGAATGCCCATGTGGGGCGATATAGTGGGCGCTTCAGCCAATACCTAGCTCCGGTAAGTCCCGGCTGCTGTCCTTATTTGTCCCTCCTTTGTCTCTGCTTCGGGGGTCGCATGCAACTGTGGAGCATGCAACTGCACAGTTACTTGTGTGGTGATGTTCTTTGGGTAGAGTCGATTCCTGCTGCGCGGCATGCCGGGATTTTGGTCGGTTGTGTTACTCTTTTGCGTTGCTTGTTTTGAATTCCCGGTTGGTTTAAGTCGCGGGTGGAAATGCGCGCCCGGTAAACATGGCGCCGTTCTCCTTCTTAGAGCCCGTCGGTATCTGTGTTGCCGGATGGCCATCTTGGATGCTTGTGGTATCTGCCTGTAATAGTTGCGTCGTGCTGCAGGCCGTATCCACAAGGTCACCGTTCTTTCTGCTTGGTGGCGACTAGCTCCTCTATCCCTGATGAGTGTGCAGAGCCGGTCAAATGTCTCCAGGGGGGACCTGTTAGCTGGGCGCGGGTGCTCCACTTTCTATGTTCATGCTGGGCGGCCATCTTGGTTGTGCACTGTGTGCTTGTTCTCCCGATATGTCATGTGGCTGGTTCGCCTGCTTTCCATCCTGGTCGTTTTGGGTGAGTTGAAGTGGCATCGCTTAATGGCTCTTGCGCCAGGGAGAGCGGCCGCCTCTCCCCGGCTTCAGTCCCAGTAGGCCGCATTTGAGTCTCCCTGCTCCTGGCCCCGACAGGCCCCGGGGTGGTATCGTTGGATTCAGGGGGGCACCCCCAACGTGGGTGGCGCACCCCTGGGTGACCTTGGGGCTATATAATATATGTATTAAGGCCATTTGGCCTGTATTTGTGGGAGGGGCTTAAATTAATTCACTCCCCTATTAATTCACTCCCCTTACATGACTCATATCGCTTGAGGTCAGCATCAGAATAATTTCCACTTCCAGGTCATCCAGACGCCATTTTACCTGATTACTCCATGAGGTTTTCTAAGCAGAGCTGTGTCAGGAATCCAGCCACAGGCTTTTCCGGCCTACCACTTTCTTTCTTCAATCCATCGCCGTGGATGGTGTCCAAGTGACTCACAAACCTTAAGTCGACCTACCCGTTATGCCAGGCATCAGTCCCACGGCACCATGCACGGATCAGGTCCTCACTTTACGGCTGCATTTTGTCTAAGTCTGTTCTAAAACCATTGCATGTTCATGCATATCATTCGTTTAAACCCCCTACCGGTCTTTGAGTGTACTACAGGCTTCTTAGACATTATTGCATTTCATGTACAAACCAACGAACCACTGTATTTTCGCCTACACACTGACCCCTACCGGCCATTCGGTGTACTACAGGCTTCTCAGACATTATTGCATTTCATGTGCAAACCATCGAACCACTGCATTTTCGTCTGCACACTGAACCCTACCGGTCAGTGTACTACAGGCTTCTCAGACATTATTGCATTTCATGTAAAAAACAACCAACCACCGCATTTTTCACCTACACACTGACCCCTATCGGTCATTCGGTGTACTACAGGCGTCTTAGCCATTTTTTGCATTTTCATGTACAAACCAAAGAAACCATTGCATTTTCACCTACACACTGACCCCTACTGGTTTTTGGTGTACTACAGGCTTCTTAGATATTATTGCATTTCATGTACAAATCAACGAACAACTCTATTTTCGCCTACACACTGACTCCTACTGGTCTTTTGGTGTACTACAGGCTTCTTAGATATTATCGCATTTCATGTAAAAATCAAAGAACCACTGCATTTGCGCCTACACACTGACCCCTACCGGTCATTCGGTGTACTACAGGCTTCTCAGACATTGCATTTCATGTACAAACCAACAAGCCACTGCATTTTTCACCTACACACTGACCCCTATCAGTCATTCGGTGTACTACAGGCTTCTCAGACATTATTGCATTTCATGTACAAACCAACGAACCACTGCATTTGCGCCTACACACTGACCCCTATTGGTCATTCAGTGTACTACAGGCTTCTCAGACATTATTGCATTTCATGTACAAACCAACTAACCACGGCATTTCCGCCTACATGCTGACCCCTACCGGTCAATCGGTATACTATAGGCTTCTCAGACTTTATTTCACTTCACAAGCAAACAAACTAACTACAGCATTTTCGCTTTTATACTGACTCCTATTTGTCAAACGGTAGGATTAAAGGGTATTTTAACATACAATCAGCATTTCTGACCCCTACTGGTCAACAGCAAAACTGTCTTCACATGTCATACAATTTACCAGCCAATATAAATTACACATAAGATTGTTTTAAACATAACCATAAACCATAAATTAAACTCCAGCACGGGCTCAACTTCAGGTTTAATTCACAATAATTTACATTTCACATCAAGACCAACAGTGGTTCTATCAACACTGCCACCTACAGGTCTGTCAAGTACATTGCCAATTTTCATGGGGTTTTACAAACACCAAAACACTGACACCTATAGGTCAACAGACAAACAACATTTCACATACCAATCAGTATCCAACTACACTGCTACCTATAGGGCATTCGGCAGATCTCCAGTGCACTTGCATTTTGCAACAACATGTTCACTGACCCCTAACATTCAATAAGACATACAACAATTCATAGCAAGCACTATATCAACATCTGGTATAAATACATATATTATTACACAATAGCAGACGCATCTGTATATACGTAACTGGTAATATAGTTCACATACATTTTTCACAGCACGCTGCTGTTACGCAACAGACTTTCCCCTAGCATGGGGACATACAACATACAAGGTGGGGACAGACCACATTTTCACTTGTACATACGGCACTTAATGGATTAAGATTGATACATATTTAACCAGTATGGCTACGATGTTTAATATTTACACATCACGGCACTTTACTTTTCACATATACTGTACGTATTAAGATAAGCTTAGTCTATGCCATATTTCCTTATGCCATACAGTTTTATCCATTCAGGTTACAGTTACTACTAAAAAAACTATACAGATTGTCAGGTTCAATACCATACTACCAGGTACATACACCTGCTCACGTAGTTATTCATCTCTTACCTTCCCTGGAATAGTAATAGTATACTGGCAATTAGGGTTCTAGGGCCCAATAGGTATTACCCCCTTTTTTCTCTGCATTATGCTTCGGTTAGTGGTCCCGCGAGGCCAACACCCCGCCTCACACTCGGAGGCATACACCCCTCAGGCCACTCGTGAGCTAGCCACCTCGCATTGTATCATAGAGAGGAACTCACCTGTCACTCCCCTTCCTATTTTCTGGTTACTGTCACCGAGGGACCAACATCCTGCCACAACGTTCGGTGGCCACACAAAATCCCCTCGCGCCAAGCATAGATAGAGCCTCTCAAGCCACTTGGCAACTAGCATGGCCTCACCAGTCACCCAAAAAAACACCAAGCCTAATCGTTTCGCCTTACGGCTTAGCTAGCAAGCCAGTACCCTGGGTACAAATAATAATTGCAATCTTTATTGTTATTTAAGTATTTCTCAAAAAGATGGTGAAGAATCACCTCTTCCTAGCACCCCGGCTAGAATTGATACACCTTCAAGCAGAGGAGATGTTGCTAGTCCAGCAGCAATCAGATCCTGGATGATCCCACACATTACCACCAACCTAAGGAGGTGACAAATCCCCTACCCTGCTACAGCAAGGAAAGCAGAGTTATTCAAACTCCTCCATACATCAACGGACAACACGGAGGCAGGGGAAGGCCCAGCTACATCAACTCAGGTGACACCCAGGCTATGCTAGCCTCACTCAAACTCATGAGCCAAAAAAATTATGACAGACTGGCAATCTCGAGTTGGTCACCACAGCCCTCACAAGGCTGGGCCTCACGCTACTGTACAACCAGCACCAACCAAAACTCGGTTACCTGGTACAATCAATTCTTATGACACACAAGACGTTAACCCTGCACGTATGATGTCAGCACATTGGGGAAGCACAGCATATATATGTATGATGATGTATCTGTGATGGTCAGATCCAGGGATTCCAGGTAAATCGGGAACTGACCATCCCTTGGTTGGGTTGGCATTTGGAATATGTAGAGATGTTTATTTGTGAAGGTACCCATACAGAAGGGATTTTGTCCCAAACAAATGGACGAGCATTCTCAGGCTCCAGGTACCAGCACTTCTGAACTACCAGAGACCATTGATATGAGTAGTTGCATTGCATATATACTGTTGCATATATGTTCAAATGGTTCAGGGCACATGACAAACCATGTGTCCCAATACAACTTACAAATAACGTACTCACCATCTGTACACACCTATGCATTTTCAACACTACTGACTCATCACCCTTCCAGACTTGTAGTAGATTTACAAAAGCTCTGGAGCTTTAAAGGGCCCCCATACAGGTATCATAAACACACCTTCAAGGAATATAGCATGCCCTCACTTACAGTCAGCACAACAAAACCATTGGCTGTAAACACACTCATAGCCAAGATTTGCAGAGGGGTCTTCCAATCTCCACCATTTACAGCATGGCACCAAACACAAACACATTGGTATTGTCACAAGGAATCTTCCCTTAAACAAAGACTAACCATAGACTTATTGGCACCACACACCTCCGCTACCCCAAGTCTCAACTCCCTCATACCCTCCAAGGATTAGATTTTCTTACTATACAACATCATTGATCTACCTTTACAGCTATCACTCAAGCATGGGTTGAAGCTTGGTTAAGTAAGACCAATATCATCAACGCAGTAAACGGCTACCATCTACCCTACACACTGGCACTTACATGGCATAAATTGGGCAATCCTTTCCCTGCTCAACTTTTGAGCTACAGATTAACCAGAGGTTTTACAGTCATACACTATCTAGAAGAATTCTTGTTGATCAAAGATAACATATTTTTCACTAGAAGCCTCACGGCAGCTTAGTCTGGTTGACCACTTGGGCGTCCCAGTACCCCATAAGAAACAGAAGGCCCAGACACTATCATCACATTACTGGGCATATGACTTGAGTCGGCATCCATACACGCAAGTTACCACAAGACAAATAGGGAACATTCTCAACTACATCAATCACTACCTCCTGCTTAGTACTTACAACTGCAAGGAACTACAATCCCTACCAGGTTCCTTAATTTTGCCATACCAATAATACCACAAGACCACGCTTTCACATCCAGAGTACTTTCCCCTTTTTTCCACACTTCCAACATGACGATCAGAGGATGTCCCTAGACACCTCAGCAACAGCAGACCTGCACATGGGGGGGAATTTCTTAACCACTTGGCATGGTAAAAGCATGTTCCTTCCAGGATTGTCTGACACTTCTCCAACCAGATGGTCAGACGCGGTGCCTACCACAGGTTTGGCAGCGATCTACCGGGAACGATTGCTTTGGAGCTGTTGGCCATGGCATCCAGGTTTGGAAATTTTTCCACCACCTCAGCCCCTTTGGGAGATCTACCCCACTGTAGCAGCTGCTGTGGCATGGGGTAAATCATGGTCAGGGTCATCAATCCGTTGTTACTCAGACAACTAGGCACATGTCATATCATCAACAAACGCCACTACTCATCCATAAGGTCATGATATTTCTGTGGAACTCACTTGGTTGGCCACTTATCACATTTCATGAACCCGACGGGGGTATACATCCCTGCCGACAATTGTCTCATTTATATTCCAGGCATGTTCATCATACGCTTCCTACAGCCGCCCATACAGTCACGGCCACGCTTTCGTTCCAGAGACAAAATCATGGATTAGACATACTCATGCAGCATAGCATGCACTATCCCACCTAGCACTTTCGTCCCATACTTGTAGA
The DNA here is from genome assembly GCF_036172605.1 of Pelobates fuscus. Classification (NCBI taxonomy): domain Eukaryota; kingdom Metazoa; phylum Chordata; class Amphibia; order Anura; family Pelobatidae; genus Pelobates; species Pelobates fuscus. Next base: position 252,546,785 of record NC_086318.1, read on the forward strand.
ACACATAACACAGCTTTTCACCTGGCTTAAATAATCTCATTGGAACACGACATAGCTCAACCTGTGTCATAACATTTCTCCTAGGTTTTGCTTCTTTTTGCCACCTTAAACTTAAACTTAAACTTAAACTATCTCACACACCATTAATTAAATATTTTACAGGCATTCAACAACACAGGATAACCTATGGCCAAAACTACCATAACTTCATGCTATCATACCAGACAAGAATATACTCAGAGGTTTTCAGGAATCCATTCCCTCACGTTCCTCTCAGAGATTACCAATAGCCATCCAACTTTTCATCCTTATCGGACCTATTGGATCTACAACCATTCAATTATACTACCAAGTCAGCCATTATCAGCCATGCACATTGCCTTTTATGCCTTTCTTAGGCCAGAGAATCCACTACCATCACCACCACTCAGACAGATCATTGTCTTCAACGATCCCACGTACGTAAACACATATATCATTACCTATTGGTTCTACCACATTCCGAAACGAGTCAACACGGACCAATAGTAGAGATAACATACTATCCTACCCACAACAAATGGTGTCCACTTTCGGTCCTAGATACCTTCAAAATTCTTCCAGGAATTAAATACTGTAATGCATTTAAGGAAATGTCTGGTTAATTTGTATATATTTGTTGACTGTATTAAATCTTTGATTATTAATTTTTGCCCTCTTTATTTACAGGCCTACCGTATCGTCGGTCTCGTCACACCACAACCGACTTGCTCCCTTTATACTATCCTACGCTTATGCTGGATCCTTACTCCATATACGGCTATTTGCCCCTTACACAAGTATTAAGGCCATTTGGCCTGTATTTGTGGGAGGGGCTTAAATTAATTCACTCCCCTATATAAGGGACACCCCTTACCTGACTCATATAACTTGAGGTCAGCATCAGAATGACCCTCCCACCCACTCCTCATTTCAACACTCTTTTCTTTCCATTTACTTTACCTTCTTACTCCTTGGTGGGCCCTCTTTATTTACAGGCCTACTGTATCGTCGGTCTCGGCACACCACAACCGACTTGCTCCCTTTATACTATCCTACGCTTATGCTGGATCCTTACTCCATATACGGCTATTTGCCATTTACACAAATATATATATATATATATAATTATATATATATATATATATATATATATATATATATATACATATTAATAGTAAAATACACCTAGACAGTGTATGTGTGTGTATATATATATATATATATACGTAGATCATATATATATATATATATATATATATATATATATATATATATATATATATATATATATATATATAAAATAATCTAAGTATATATTTTTTTCACACTTATTTTTACTTTATTTTATTTTATTTCCAGCCAGCAGGGGGACTACCTGTCATTACAGGCAGTCCCCCTGTTGGCAGTGCAGCAGCCAGCTAACCCGGCCATGTGATGGTGGGGTCCTCGCAAGGGGGGGGGGGGAGGGCTGCAGGAGGAAGGATCTGCCGCGGGGGACTCCCTGGGTGTCCCCCCAACCGCGATCACTGGCATGGGATCGCCGGCGACCAGGTAAGTGAAAAAAAAAAAAACGGAGGGCGTACTATTACGCCCTGTGGCATTTAGAGCCACTTAGAATAGGGCGTAATAGTACGCCCTCCGGTTTTAAGGGGTTAAAACATGGGATCTCTTTCAGTCCCTCTCTGGTACTTTCATCAGGATCAATACGATATATAAAATACAATTCACATGTATATAGGAGACACAATTAAGAAAAAAAACAAATATGAAAGAATTAAGAAGAAATAAACTCACCCCAGGTGATTTGCATGGCCGGCAGCGTATGTGTGACTAAACTGCCGCTTCCGGAAGTGAAGTGTATAGTGTGTTGTTGGTAACCTTGGTTACCGTTAGTGCCGTGTGTGTTTGGAAGCTACGGATCTGGTGCGCATGTGTGACCCATGTCGTTGCTCCGTAAAAGGCTTAATGCCTTGATGTCAACGCTCGGCGGTTGTTGCCATAGTGATGATATCTTGGCAACATACCACGCTGCTTCCGGTGGCTACATCGAATCTATAAATAAAAGTGCCGTGCAGTAAATTGTCAACAATAGGGTTAAACCTGAGGTGAAATTAAAAATGGATGAATGAAGTGAAAGTGACTTAGTGCATAATTTGGTGGTCTTTAGTAAAGACAATATGCAGAGTGGAGATTTTAAGATATATCGATTTCTAGTTATTATAAATGTATTAATTACGTGTTGTAGAGAGTATAGGAAAAAGGGACTATCTTAATCCCAAAGTTAAAGTGATATACTTGATTGCAAAGTGTCGAAATGCAAAGTGTATAAAGTGCTTATGGTGCTTCAAAAAAATGCTTATAAATAAAGTGCTGTGTGAAACATGTGAAAAAAAATCACAAAAAAATTATATATATGAAAACATTGCATTTCTCCTACACTTTATTAAAGTAAAATATTTGATACAAATATTTGAGATTTGATACAAAGAATCAGGCACCTCAGTTTGAATATATGACCCAGTTAGTGCTAGTAAGATGAAGATACTTTACTTCAATTATACTTTTTGTATAAACCAATCTACATCTTTGGCTATAGTATGTCTAGCCTGGATATAATTTGCTGCACATGAAAAAAACATCACAGAATGATCTATACATACATTTCATACCTCCTACATTGATATTAAACTAAAATAAGAGATTTGATACAAACAATCAGACAGCTCAGTTTAAGTACGCGATCCTGTTAGTGCTAGAAAAATGAAGATGCTTTACTTTTTTTATAAACCAATCTAAATATTTGGCAACAGTATGTCTAGCCTAGATTTGATTTGCTGCACATGAGACATTAAAGATTTGTCTACTGGCTGAACATTTATATCACAGAAAACTGACCATGGTACAGTGTTACAGCCTGGAGAATCTTAATAATATTGTAAACAAATCAAAATAATTAAGAGCAAAAGTCAAAAAAATTGCAAGTATAAAATGAATAAAGCTACAAGCTATCTAAAGCTACAAAATAGTATCAAAATAATTTCAAAAAAGCCACTAAAAAGCTACAAAAAGTTGCAAAAAAGTTATAGAAAAGCTATAGAAAAACTATAACAAAGCATGTAAAGGTAATGTCTCATTGAGGCCTGTAACGGACCGTTTCAGCATATGAGGGGTTAAAATCCGTTTAGGCGATAATCCCCTTTTCTCAGAAAGGCACAGCTACTGCAGAACATCAGAACTCACGAACTGGATATAGGTGAATAAGGTAGCACTCCAGCTGGAACCTCACAAATAGCTGCTAGCAGATGAATAGGAAAAGCAGACATCAGCTTACACTCCTAGCAGTCAAATCTCCAACAGCATACAGTGAATCCCCCCAAGAACGAGACAAGGCTCCGTGTTGAAGGTCAAGCAGTGGACTGAGGTGCTGGGCACCCAGCCTGGTTTTTATTACATGAGTACACATACAGGCCACACCGAGGGGGAGGCATAAAATAACCAATAACATAGTTGTTACCTCCCACACATCCCCTCCCCTTAGTGTGACACTTAATCCCATTATGTGTACAGTTCAAAATATACTTTTACACAACTTTCATAACTTTAAAACCATACATCACATTCACATAAAAATACATATCCACAATCAATCCATTCAGGGGAACAACATATTAAAAAATGGCATGAATCAGACCAGGGGTTCAAAAGTTAATAAAAGTATATTTTATTCCCCCTGGCTCAAACAGTAAAAGTAAAACATCCCCACAATGCATCCTGGCTTCCTCCCTTCTGCCCTGGAGATAATTGGAGAAGAAATCTAATTATCCAGGACTAGAGGCAGACTCCATTAACCACATGGTTGCAAAACAACATAAAACTCTTTAAAATACATAAAGTCATATTTTATACATTAAACACAGACATTTAACATATCCCCAGATAGCTCAGGTCTGCGTGCACATTATTAGGTGAATGGCACGCAGACCACACAAATACAGTTTAATTGCCATGGAGCCAAAGTCTTTCCCATAGTCTTTCATTATATGAATAGGCTCCATGGCATAGCTATCTGGGGGGTATCACTGCTCACACAGGGCAAGTACCGAATGGCCCCACTGTATTTAAAGGGCCAGAATGAGTGACATGCACTCTGTTAGGGCCGAATACTGTTTGTAAAGGGCCCAATCTCCCAGGGCCATAGTCCAAAGGCAGCAGGCGGGCAACCAGGCTCCTCCAATACAATGTGGCGAGATTGGTTTCGTCACATCTCTCCCCCTTTCCAAAAAGACTAACAGGGTACCTGACCTCCTGCCGGTCAGTGCCCTTGTTAGTCCAGCAACCCACCCATAAAGCAAAAAAAACAGTACAGCCCACCCACAATAAATAGTTACTACACCTGGGTAGAGGAGAAGTTTGTCCATGTCCAGGTGCCTCACCACGGCTGTGTAGGGGACTGGTAGGCTGCCTTGGTGGGTTGCTGAGTGGGCAGAGACCAGCGGTACTCTGTCCTGGTGCCAGCACTACCACCGGAGTAGTCTGGTTGGAGCCTGGTTGCTGGAGACGGACTGTCTCCCCCTTAGTTGCATAGCTCTGCTGCTGAGTGGGGAGACCGGTTGTCTCCCCCTTGGATACACAGCTCTGTCGTGGGGGGGTTGGACCGACCGTCCCTACCCCCTGTGTGGTGAGTGCAGAGACCACGGTCCCATCTGCACCGGTGGGGGGTTTACAGTCTCCCCCTGGTATATTAAGCTGCCGCTGGGGAGAGGGGGTAACAGGCTCCTCTCCCACTAGAACACTCTGCCGCTGGGGAAAGGAGACTGGGCTCTCTATTCCCTGCACATTACGGATCCGCCGCTGGGGAGAGGTGGTAGCAAGCTCCTCTCCCATACATACGTTCCACCTTTGTGGAGGGAGACCGACTGTCTCTCCTCCCAATACAGTGTCCTGCTGCTGGGGAAAGGAGACTGGGCTCTCTATTCCCTGCTGGACACTCTGCCGCTGGGGAAAGGAGACTGGGCTCTCTATTCCCTGCATATCAATGATCCGCCGCTGGGGAGAGGTGGTAGCAAGCTCCTCTCCCATACATACTTCCATCATCTGTGGAGGGAGACCGACTGTCTCTTCTCCCAATACAGTGTCCTGCTGCTGGGGAAAGGAGACTGGGCTCCCTATTCCCTGCTGGACACTCTGCCGCTGGGGAAAGGAGACTGTGCTCTCTATTCCCAAAAAATCACGCTGCTGCTGGGGGGTAGGACCAATTACCTCTGCCCCCTGTAACTCAGCCTGCCGCTGGGGAGGGAGGACGCTGCTCTCCTCTCCCTGCACTTCACACTGCCTTCCCGGCATATCACTCTGCTGCTGGGGGGTAGGACCAACTACCTCTGCCCCCTGTAACTCAGCCTGCCGCTGGGGAGGGAGGACGCTGCTCTCCTCTCCCTGCACTTCACACTGCCTTCCCGGCATATCACTCTGCTGCTGGGGGGTAGGACCAACTACCTCTGCCCCCTGTAACTCAGCCTGCCACTGGGGAATGGAGACTGGGCTCCCAATTCCCTGCAGGACCGGTGGAGAGACCTCGGTCCCATCTCTACCGGCCACCTGGGGTTCTTCCCAGTAAATCTCTACAATATCTTCCCAGCGGAAGGGGTCTGGATCTGGGTCTGTCACCTTACTGTCCTGCTGAGCCTTCCCAATGAAGTGGAAGAGATCTTGGTAGTTTTGCTCCAGTTCCCACTCCAGGGTTGCTAGGTGAGCCAGGTCTTGCTCTACCTCATGGGGGTCATCCCACTCATGCCTAGCCTCCCTCTCATAGAAAATGTCCTGCAGTCTGGTTTGCGCAGGGCTCCCGAAGCCAGACTCTGCAATGGACTCCCATAACAAGCCAGGACCATCAAACTCCTCTCCCTCTGGCTTGTCATGTTCGGCTGTCCAGGGTATATACTGTGCCATATACCACCAGAGCGCCTGGTAGGCATCCTCCAGCCATAGCTCCTGCCATACCCGGTGCTCTAGTTCCTTCACCCATTCCTCCAGGGGCTGCTCTCCCAGGAAGGGCATCCGCAGGGCCACTTGCTTCTGCAACCGCTGCTCTTCACTGGGGAGACTCTCACCCCGCTGGTATTGTACATTATCCAGGGCCTGGTACCAGATGCCTTTCCTTATTGCATCCCGGTCATCCATGTCACCCTTATTGTACTCCACTGCTGGTTCCATCCTGGTGCTGTCAGGGTCGCTGTACTCAGACATGCGTTGTCCTCAAATTGTAAATCCAAAGAAATGGTGTTCTGTAGCTGTCCTTCTGGCTGTAGGAACGATCCCGCCGCTTGCCACCAGTTGTAACGGACCGTTTCAGCATATGAGGGGTTAAAATCCGTTTAGGCGATAATCCCCTTTTCTCAGAAAGGCACAGCTACTGCAGAACATCAGAACTCACGAACTGGATATAGGTGAATAAGGTAGCACTCCAGCTGGAACCTCACAAATAGCTGCTAGCAGATGAATAGGAAAAGCAGACATCAGCTTACACTCCTAGCAGTCAAATCCCATTATGTGTACAGTTCAAAATATACTTTTACACAACTTTCATAACTTTAAAACCATACATCACATTCACATAAAAATACATATCCACAATCAATCCATTCAGGGGAACAACATATTAAAAAATGGCATGAATCAGACCAGGGGTTCAAAAGTTAATAAAAGTATATTTTATTCCCCCTGGCTCAAACAGTAAAAGTAAAACATCCCCACAATGCATCCTGGCTTCCTCCCTTCTGCCCTGGAGATAATTGGAGAAGAAATCTAATTATCCAGGACTAGAGGCAGACTCCATTAACCACATGGTTGCAAAACAACATAAAACTCTTTAAAATACATAAAGTCATATTTTATACATTAAACAGACATTTAACATATCCCCAGATAGCTCAGGTCTGCGTGCACATTATTAGGTGAATGGCACGCAGACCACACAAATACAGTTTAATTGCCATGGAGCCAAAGTCTTTCCCATAGTCTTTCATTATATGAATAGGCTCCATGGCATAGCTATCTGGGGGGTATCACTGCTCACACAGGGCAAGTACCGAATGGCCCCACTGTATTTAAAGGGCCAGAATGAGTGACATGCACTCTGTTAGGGCCGAATACTGTTTGTAAAGGGCCCAATCTCCCAGGGCCATAGTCCAAAGGCAGCAGGCGGGCAACCAGGCTCCTCCAATACAATGTGGCGAGATTGGTTTCGTCACAAGGCCCTTTGGAGACACTGTATCCAATTTGTGTATCCATTAAGCCTCCTTTTGTAAAAGCATCCTGCCTCTGTCTCTGCCTCTTTGGATTTGTGATGTGGTCTATCCCTACAAATTTCAGGGCTGACAGCGGCTGCTTATTCCATTCTGTCTGCGAAAAGAGGTCCACTCTGTCAGCAAACAGAGCTGACAGGTAAAGTTAAGCTACCACTTAATTTACATTGTGTTTATAGGTT